>NW_026909047.1:300000-486404 GCF_033115175.1 Lepus europaeus
GGTGGTGGCAGGAACCCAGGAGGCGCTCGGGGACTCAGCAGGGCCCTCCCCTGGGGCCAGGGGTCTGGCAGGCTCTGGGGGCAAATGGACTACGGAAGCCGAGAGGGGCCCGTCCGCGCCAAAACCCAAAACGCGCTGCGGCCTCCAGGGACACAGGGGACACAAGTGGCTGTGTGGCTTGCAGTGCCCGACCAGAGGGAGGGAGGTAGTCTGGCTGCTGAGGCGCAGCCGGTGTCAGCCCTTCGGGGAACTGCCCGTGGATGCTTCGGGAATGGGGGCTGCCAACTCAGAACCCCCATTCCCTGTGGCTGCAGCCAGCCAGGGGGCTCCAGGGTCGGGCGAGCCCGCGGGCCTGGGGGGCTTCTTGCCTGTGTGCAGGGCTTCTACGCACAAGGCGGCACCTCATCCCGGCCCAAGGGTGGTGGCAGGAACCCAGGAGGCACTCTGGGACTCAGCAAGGCCCGCCCCTGGGGCCAGGGATCTGGCAGGCTCTGGGGAAAATTGACTACGGAAGCCGAGAGGGGCCCGTCCGCGCCAAAACCCAAAACGCGCTGCGGCCTCCAGGGACAAAGGGGACACGAGTGGCTGTATGGCTTGCAGTGCCCGACCAGAGGGAGAGAGGTTGTCTGGCTGCTGAGGCGCAGCCGGTGTCAGCCCTTCGGGGAACTGCCCGTGGATGCTTCGGGAATGGGGGCTGCCAACTCAGAACCCCCGTTCCCTGTGGCTGCAGCCAGCCAGGGGGCTCCATGGTCGGTCGCGCCCGCGGGCCGGGGGGGCTTCTTGCCTGTGTGCAGGGCTTCTACGCACAAGGTGGCACCTCATCCCGGCCCAAGGGTGGTGGCAGGAACCCAGGAGGCGCTCGGGCACTCAGCAGGGCCCGCCCCTGGGGCCAGGGGTCTGGCAGGCTCTGGGGGCAAATGGACTACGGAAGCCGAGAGGGGCCCGTCCGCGCCAAAACCCAAAACGTGCTGCGGCCTCCAGGGACACAGGGGACACGAGTGGCAGTGTGGCTTGCAGTGCCCGACCAGAGGGAGGGATGTTGTCTGGCTGCTGAGGCGCAGCCGATGTCAGCCCTTCGGGGAACTGCCCGTGGATGCTTCGGGAATGGGGGCTGCCAACTCAGAACCCCCGTTCCCTGTGGCTGCAGCCAGCCAGGGGACTCCAGGGTCGGGCGCGCCCGCGGGCCTGGGGGGCTTCTTGCCTGTGTGCAGGGCTTCTACGCACAAGGTGGCACCTCATCCCGGCCCAAGGGTGGTGGCAGGAACCCAGGAGGCGCTCGGGGACTCAGCAGGGTCCGCCCCTGGGGCCAGGGGTCTGGCAGGCTCTGGGGGCAAATGGACTACGGAAGCCGAGAGGGGCCCGTCCGCGCCAAAACCCAAAACGCGCTGCGGCCTCCAGGGACACAGGGGACACAAGTGGCTGTGTGGCTTGCAGTGCCCGACCAGAGGGAGAGAGGTTGTCTGGCTGCTGAGGCGCAGCCGGTGTCAGCCCTTCGGGGAACTGCCCGTGGATGCTTCGGGAATGGGGGCTGCCAACTCAGAACCCCCGTTCCCTGTGGCTGCAGCCAGCCAGGGGGCTCCAGGGTCGGGCGCGCCCGCGGGCCTGGGGGGCTTCTTGCCTGTGTGCAGGGCTTCTACGCACAAGGTGGCACCTCATCCCGGCCCAAGGGTGGTGGCAGGAACCCAGGAGGCGCTCGGGGACTCAGCAGGGCCCGCCCCTGGGGCCAGGGGTCTGGCAGGCTCCGGGGGCAAATGGACTACGGAAGCTGAGAGGGGCCCGTCCGCGCCAAAACCCAAAACGCGCTGCGGCCTCCAGGGACACAGGGGACACAAGTGGCTGTGTGGCTTGCAGTGCCCGACCAGAGGGAGGGAGGTTGTCTGGCTGCTGAGGCGCAGCCGGTGTCAGCCCTTCGGGGAACTGCCCGTGGATGCTTCGGGAATGGGGGCTGCCAACTCAGAACCCCCGTTCCCTGTGGCTGCAGCCAGCCAGGGGGCTCCATGGTAGGTCGCGCCCGCGGGCCTGGGGGGCTTCTTGCCTGTGTGCAGGGCTTCTACGCACAAGGTGGCACCTCATCCCGGCCCAAGGGTGGTGGCAGGAACCCAGGAGGCACTCTGGGACTCAGCAGGGCCCGCCCCTGGGGCCAGGGATCTGGCAGGCTCTGGGGAAAATTGACTACGGAAGCCGAGAGGGGCCCGTCCGCGCCAAAACCCAAAACGCGCTGCGGCCTCCAGGGACACAGGGGACACGAGTGGCTGTGTGGCTTGCAGTGCCCGACCAGAGGGAGGGAGGTTGTCTGGCTGCTGAGGCGCAGCCGGTGTCAGCCCTTCGGGGAACTGCCCGTGGATGCTTCGGGAATGGGGGCTGCCAACTCAGAACCCCCGTTCCCTGTGGCTGCAGCCAGCCAGGGGGCTCCAGGTTCGGGCACGCCCGCGGGCCTGGGGGGCTTCTTGCCTGTGTGCAGGGCTTCTACGCACAAGGTGGCACCTCATCCCGGCCCAAGGGTGGTGGCAGGAACCCAGGAGGCGCTCGGGGACTCAGCAGGGCCCGCCCCTGGGGCCAGGGGTCTGGCAGGCTCCGGGGGCAAATGGACTACGGAAGCCGAGAGGGGCCCGTCCGCGCCAAAACCCAAAACGCGCTGCGGCCTCCAGGGACACAGGGGACACAAGTGGCTGTGTGGCTTGCAGTGCCCGACCAGAGGGAGGGAGGTTGTCTGGCTGCTGAGGCGCAGCCGGTGTCAGCCCTTCGGGGAACTGCCCGTGGATGCTTCGGGAATGGGGGCTGCCAACTCAGAACCCCCGTTCCCTGTGGCTGCAGCCAGCCAGGGGGCTCCAGGGTCGGGCGCGCCCGCGGGCCTGGGGGGCTTCTTGCCTGTGTGCAGGGCTTCTACGCACAAGGTGGCACCTCATCCCGGCCCAAGGGTGGTGGCAGGAACCCAGGAGGCGCTCGGGGACTCAGCAGGGCCCGCCCCTGGGGCCAGGGGTCTGGCAGGCTCCGGGGACAAATGGACTACGGAAGCCGAGAGGGGCCCGTCCGCGCCAAAACCCAAAACGCGCTGCGGCCTCCAGGGACACAGGGGACACAAGTGGCTGTGTGGCTTGCAGTGCCCGACCAGAGGGAGGGAGGTTGTCTGGCTGCTGAGGCGCAGCCGGTGTCAGCCCTTCGGGGAACTGCCCGTGGATGCTTCGGGAATGGGGGCTGCCAACTCAGAACCCCCGTTCCCTGTGGCTGCAGCCAGCCAGGGGGCTCCAGGGTCGGACGGGCCTGGGGGGATTCTTGCCTGAGTGCAGGGCTTCTACGCACAAGGTGGCACCTCATTCCGGCCCAAGGGTGGTGGCAGGAACCCAGGAGGCACTCTGGGACTCAGCAAGGCCCGCCCCTGGGGCCAGGGATCTGGCAGGCTCCGGGGTAAATGGACTACGGAAAACGACAGGGGCCCGTCCGCGCCAAAACCCAAAACGTGCTGCGGCCTCCAGGGACATAGGGGACACGAGTGGCTGTGTGGCTGCAGTGCCCGACCAGAGGGAGGGAGGTTGTCTGGCTGCTGAGGCGCAGCCGGTGTCAGCCCTTCGGGAACTGCCCGTGGATGCTTCGGGAATGGGGGCTGCCAACTCAGAACCCCCGTTCCCTGTGGCTGCAGCCAGCCAGGGGGCTCCAGGGTCGGGCGCGCCCGCGGGCCTGGGGGGCTTCTTGCCTGTGTGCAGGGCTTCTACGCACAAGGTGGCACCTCATCCCGGCCCAAGGGTGGTGGCAGGAACCCAGGAGGCGCTCGGGGACTCAGCAGGGCCCGCCCCTGGGGCCAGGGGTCTGGCAGGCTCTGGGGGCAAATGGACTACGGAAGCCGAGAGGGGCCCGTCCGCGCCAAAACCCAAAACGCGCTGCGGCCTCCAGGGACACAGGGGACACAAGTGGCTGTGTGGCTTGCAGTGCCCGACCAGAGGGAGGGAGGTTGTCTGGCTGCTGAGGCGCAGCCGGTGTCAGCCCTTCGGGGAACTGCCCGTGGATGCTTCGGGAATGGGGGCTGCCAACTCAGAACCCCCGTTCCCTGTGGCTGCAGCCAGCCAGGGGGCTCCAGGGTGGGGCACGCCCGCGGGCCTGGGGGGCTTCTTGCCTGTGTGCAGGGCTTCTACGCACAAGGTGGCACCTCATCCCGGCCCAAGGGTGGTGGCAGGAACCCAGGAGGCGCTCGGGGACTCAGCAGGGCCCGCCCCTGGGGCCAGGGGTCTGGCAGGCTCTGGGGGCAAATGGACTACGGAAGCCGAGAGGGCCCCGTCCGCGCCAAAACCCAAAACGCGCTGCGGCCTCCAGGGACACAGGGGACACAAGTGGCTGTGTGGCTTGCAGTGCCCGACCAGAGGGAGGGAGGTTGTCTGGCTGCTGAGGCGCAGCCGGTGTCAGCCCTTCGGGGAACTGCCCGTGGATGCTTCGGGAATGGGGGCTGCCAACTCAGAACCCCCGTTCCCTGTGGCTGCAGCCAGCCAGGGGACTCCAGGGTCGGGCGCGCCCGCGGGCCTGGGGGGCTTCTTGCCTGTGTGCAGGGCTTCTACGCACAAGGTGGCACCTCATCCCGGCCCAAGGGTGGTGGCAGGAACCCAGGAGGCGCTCGGGGACTCAGCAGGGCCCGCCCCTGGGGCCAGGGGTCTGGCAGGCTCTGGGGGCAAATGGACTACGGAAGCCGAGAGGGGCCCGTCCGCGCCAAAACCCAAAACGCGCTGCGGCCTCCAGGGACACAGGGGACACAAGTGGCTGTGTGGCTTGCAGTGCCCGACCAGAGGGAGAGAGGTTGTCTGGCTGCTGAGGCGCAGCCGGTGTCAGCCCTTCGGGGAACTGCCCGTGGATGCTTCGGGAATGGGGGCTGCCAACTCAGAACCCCCGTTCCCTGTGGCTGCAGCCAGCCAGGGGGCTCCAGGGTCGGGCGCGCCCGCGGGCCTGGGGGGCTTCTTGCCTGTGTGCAGGGCTTCTACGCACAAGGTGGCACCTCATCCCGGCCCAAGGGTGGTGGCAGGAACCCAGGAGGCGCTCGGGGACTCAGCAGGGCCCGCCCCTGGTGCCAGTGGTCTGGCAGGCTCCGGGGGCAAATGGACTACGGAAGCCGAGAGGGGCCCGTCCGCGCCAAAACCCAAAACGCGCTGCGGCCTCCAGGGACACAGGGGACACAAGTGGCTGTGTGGCTTGCAGTGCCCGACCAGAGGGAGGGAGGTTGTCTGGCTGCTGAGGCGCAGCCGGTGTCAGCCCTTCGGGGAACTGCCCGTGGATGCTTCGGGAATGGGGGCTGCCAACTCAGAACCCCCGTTCCCTGTGGCTGCAGCCAGCCAGGGGGCTCCAGGGTCGGGCGCGCCCGCGGGCCTGGGGGGCTTCTTGCCTGTGTGCAGGGCTTCTACGCACAAGGTGGCACCTCATCCCGGCCCAAGGGTGGTGGCAGGAACCCAGGAGGCACTCTGGGACTCAGCAAGGCCCGCCCCTGGGGCCAGGGATCTGGCAGGCTCCGGGGAAAATTGACTACGGAAGCCGAGAGGGGCCCGTCCGCGCCAAAACCCAAAACGCGCTGCGGCCTCCAGGGACACAGGGGACACGAGTGGCTGTGTGGCTTGCAGTGCCCGACCAGAGGGAGGGAGGTTGTCTGGCTGCTGAGGCGCAGCCGGTGTCAGCCCTTCGGGGAACTGCCCGTGGATGCTTCGGGAATGGGGGCTGCCAACTCAGAACCCCCGTTCCCTGTGGCTGCAGCAGCCAGGGGACTCCAGGGTCGGGCGCGCCCGCGGGCCTGGGGGGCTTCTTGCCTGTGTGCAGGGCTTCTATGCACAAGGTGGCACCTCATCCCGGCCCAAGGGTGGTGGCAGGAACCCAGGAGGCGCTCGGGGACTCAGCAGGGCCCGCCCTTGGGGCCAGGGGTCTGGCAGGCTCCGGGGGCAAATGGACTACGGAAGCCGAGAGGGGCCCGTCCGCGCCAAAACCCAAAACGCGCTGCGGCCTCCAGGGACACAGGGGACACAAGTGGCTGTGTGGCTTGCAGTGCCCGACCAGAAGGAGGGAGGTTGTCTGGCTGCTGAGGCGCAGCCGGTGTCAGCCCTTCGGGGAACTGCCCGTGGATGCTTCGGGAATGGGGGCTGCCAACTCAGAACCCCCGTTTCCTGTGGCTGCAGCCAGCCAGGGGGCTCCAGGGTCGGGCGCGCCCGCGGGCCTGGGGGGCTTCTTGCCTGTGTGCAGGGCTTCTACGCACAAGGTGGCACCTCATCCCGGCCCAAGGGTGGTGGCAGGAACCCAGGAGGCGCTCGGGGACTCAGCAGGGCCCGCCCCTGGGGCCAGGGGTCTGGCAGGCTCCGGGGGCAAATGGACTACGGAAGCCGAGAGGGGCCCGTCCGCGCCAAAACCCAAAACGCGCTGCGGCCTCCAGGGACAAAGGGGACACAAGTGGCTGTGTGGCTTGCAGTGCCCGACCAGAGGGAGGGAGGTTGTCTGGCTGCTGAGGCGCAGCCGGTGTCAGCCCTTCGGGGAACTGCCCGTGGATGCTTCGGGAATGGGGGCTGCCAACTCAGAACCCCCGTTCCCTGTGGCTGCAGCCAGCCAGGGGGCTCCAGGTTCGGGCGGGCCTGGGGGGCTTCTTGCCTGTGTGCAGGGCTTCTACGCACAAGGTGGCACCTCATCCCGGTCCAAGGGTGGTGGCAGGAACCCAGGAGGCGCTCGGGGACTCAGCAGGGCCCGCCCCTGGGGCCAGGGGTCTGGCAGGCTCTGGGGGCAAATGGACTACGGAAGCCGAGAGGGGCCCGTCCGTACCAAAACCCAAAACGTGCTGCGGCCTCCAGGGACACAGGGGACACGAGTGGCTGTGTGGCTTGCAGTGCCCGACCAGAGGGAGAGAGGTTGTCTGGCTGCTGAGGCGCAGCCGGTGTCAGCCCTTCGGGGAACTGCCCGTGGATGCTTCGGGAATGGGGGCTGCCAACTCAGAACCCCCGTTCCCTGTGGCTGCAGCCAGCCAGGGGGCTCCAGGGTCGGGCGCGCCCGCGGGCCTGGGGGGCTTCTTGCCTGTGTGCAGGGCTTCTACGCACAAGGTGGCACCTCATCCCGGCCCAAGGGTGGTGGCAGGAACCCAGGAGGCGCTCGGGGACTCAGCAGGGCCCGCCCCTGGGGCCAGGGGTCTGGCAGGCTCCGGGGGCAAATGGACTACGGAAGCCGAGAGGGGCCCGTCCGCGCCAAAACCCAAAACGCGCTGCGGCCTCCAGGGACACAGGGGACACAAGTGGCTGTGTGGCTTGCAGTGCCCGACCAGAGGGAGGGAGGTTGTCTGGCTGCTGAGGCGCAGCCGGTGTCAGCCCTTCGGGGAACTGCCCGTGGATGCTTCGGGAATGGGGGCTGCCAACTCAGAACCCCCGTTCCCTGTGGCTGCAGCCAGCCAGGGGGCTCCATGGTCGGGCGCGCCCGCGGGCCGGGGGGGCTTCTTGCCTGTGTGCAGGGCTTCTACGCACAAGGTGGCACCTCATCCTGGCCCAAGGGTGGTGGCAGGAACCCAGGAGGCGCTCGGGGACTCAGCAGGGCCCGCCCCTGGGGCCAGGGGTCTGGCAGGCTCTGGGGGCAAATGGACTACGGAAGCCGAGAGGGGCCCGTCCGCGCCAAAACCCAAAACGTGCTGCGGCCTCCAGGGACACAGGGGACACGAGTGGCTGTGTGGCTTGCAGTGCCCGACCAGAGGGAGGGAGGTTGTCTGGCTGCTGAGGCGCAGCCGGTGTCAGCCCTTCGGGGAACTGCCCGTGGATGCTTCGGGAATGGGGGCTGCCAACTCAGAACCCCCGTTCCCTGTGGCTGCAGCCAGCCAGGGGGCTCCAGGGTCAGGCGCGCCCGCGGGCCTGGGGGGCTTCTTGCCTGTGTGCAGGGCTTCTACGCACAAGGTGGCACCTCATCCCGGTCCAAGGGTGGTGGCAGGAACCCAGGAGGCGCTCGGGGACTCAGCAGGGCCCGCCCCTGGGGCCAGGGGTCTGGCAGGCTCTGGGGGCAAATGGACTACGGAAGCCGAGAGGGGCCCGTCCGCGCCAAAACCCAAAACGCGCTGCGGCCTCCAGGGACACAGGGGACACGAGTGGCTGTGTGGCTTGCAGTGCCCGACCAGAGGGAGGGAGGTTGTCTGGCTGCTGAGGCGCAGCCGGTGTCAGCCCTTCGGGGAACTGCCCGTGGATGCTTCGGGAATGGGGGCTGCCAACTCAGAACCCCCGTTCCCTGTGGCTGCAGCCAGCCAGGGGGCTCCAGGGTCGGGCGTGCCCGCGGGCCTGGGGGGCTTCTTGCCTGTGTGCAGGGCTTCTACGCACAAGGTGGCACCTCATCCCGGCCCAAGGGTGGTGGCAGGAACCCAGGAGGCGCTCGGGGACTCAGCAGGGCCCGCCCCTGGGGCCAGGGGTCTGGCAGGCTCTGGGGGCAAATGGACTACGGAAGCCGAGAGGGGCCCGTCCGCGCCAAAACCCAAAACGCGCTGCGGCCTCCAGGGACACAGGGGACACAAGTGGCTGTGTGGCTTGCAGTGCCCGACCAGAAGGAGGGAGGTTGTCTGGCTGCTGAGGCGCAGCCGGTGTCAGCCCTTCGGGGAACTGCCCGTGGATGCTTCGGGAATGGGGGCTGCCAACTCCGAACCCCCGTTCCCTGTGGCTGCAGCCAGCCAGGGGGCTCCAGGGTCGGGCGCGCCCGCGGGCCTGGGGGGCTTCTTGCCTGTGTGCAGGGCTTCTACGCACAAGGTGGCACCTCATCCCGGCCCAAGGGTGGTGGCAGGAACCCAGGAGGCGCTCGGGAACTCAGCAGGGCCCGCCCCTGGGGCCAGGGGTCTGGCAGGCTCCGGGGGCAAATGGACTATGGAAACCGAGAGGGGCCCGTCCGCGCCAAAACCCAAAACGCGCTGCGGCCTCCAGGGACACAGGGGACACAAGTGGCTGTGTGGCTTGCAGTGCCCGACCAGAGGGAGGGAGGTTGTCTGGCTGCTGAGGCGCAGCCGGTGTCAGCCCTTCGGGGAACTGCCCGTGGATGCTTCGGGAATGGGGGCTGCCAAATCAGAACCCCCGTTCCCTGTGGCTGCAGCCAGCCAGGGGGCTCCAGGGTCGGGCGCGCCAGCGGGCCGGGGGAGCTTCTTGCCTGTGTGCAGGGCTTCTACGCACAAGGTGGCACCTCATCCCGGCCCAAGGGTGGTGGCAGGAACCCAGGAGGCGCTCGGGGACTCAGCAGGGCCCGCCCCTGGGGCCAGGGGTCTGGCAGGCTCCGGGGGCAAATGGACTACGGAAGCCGAGAGGGGCCCGTCCGTGCCAAAACCCAAAACGTGCTGCGGCCTCCAGGGACACAGGGGACACGAGTGGCTGTGTGGCTTGCAGTGCCCGACCAGAGGGAGGGAAGTTGTCTGGCTGCTGAGGCGCAGAAGGTGTCAGCCCTTCGGGGAACTGCCCGTGGATGCTTCGGGAATGGGGGCTGCCAACTCAGAACCCCCGTTCCCTGTGGCTGCAGCCAGCCAGGGGGCTCCAGGGTCGGGCGCGCCCAAGGGCCTGGGGGGCTTCTTGCCTGTGTGCAGGGCTTCTATGCACAAGGTGGCACCTCATCCCGGCCCAAGGGTGGTGGCAGGAACCCAGGAGGCGCTCGGGGACTCAGCAGGACCCGCCCTTGGGGCCAGGGGTCTGGCAGGCTCCGGGGGCAAATGGACTACGGAAGCCGACAGGGGCCCGTCCGCGCCAAAACCCAAAACGCGCTGCGGCCTCCAGGGACACAGGGGACACAAGTGGCTGTGTGGCTTGCAGTGCCCGACCAGAAGGAGGGAGGTTGTCTGGCTGCTGAGGCGCAGCCGGTGTCAGCCCTTCGGGGAACTGCCCGTGGATGCTTCGGGAATGGGGGCTGCCAACTCAGAACCCCCGTTCCCTGTGGCTGCAGCCAGCCAGGGGGCTCCAGGGTCGGGCGCGCCCGCGGGCCTGGGGGGCTTCTTGCCTGTGTGCAGGGCTTCTACGCACAAGGTGGCACCTCATCCCGGCCCAAGGGTGGTGGCAGGAACCCAGGAGGCGCTCGGGGACTCAGCAGGGCCCGCCCCTGGGGCCAGGGGTCTGGCATGCTCCGGGGGCAAATGGACTACGGAAGCCGAGAGGGGCCCGTCCACGCCAAAACCCAAAACGCGCTGCGGCCTCCAGGGACACAGGGGACACAAGTGGCTGTGTGGCTTGCAGTGCCCGACCAGAGGGAGGGAGGTTGTCTGGCTGCTGAGGCGCAGCCGGTGTCAGCCCTTCGGGGAACTGCCCGTGGATGCTTCGGGAATGGGGGCTGCCAACTCAGAACCCCCGTTCCCTGTGGCTGCAGCCAGCCAGGGGGCTCCAGGGTCGGGCGCGCCCGCGGGCCTGGGGGGCTTCTTGCCTGTGTGCAGGGCTTCTACGCACAAGGTGGCACCTCATCCCGGCCCAAGGGTGGTGGCAGGAACCCAGGAGGCGCTCGGGGACTCAGCAGGGCCCGCCCCTGGGGCCAGGGGTCTGGCAGGCTCCGGGGGCAAATGGACTACGGAAGCCGAGAGGGGCCCGTCCGTGCCAAAACCCAAAACGTGCTGCGGCCTCCAGGGACACAGGGGACACGAGTGCCTGTGTGGCTTGCAGTGCCCGACCAGAGGGAGGGAAGTTGTCTGGCTGCTGAGGCACAGCCGGTGTCAGCCCTTCGGGGAACTGCCCGTGGATGCTTCGGGAATGGGGGCTGCCAACTCAGAACCCCCGTTCCCTGTGGCTGCAGCCAGCCAGGGGGCTCCAGGGTCGGGCGCGCCCGCGGGCCTGGGGGGCTTCTTGCCTGTGTGCAGGGCTTCTACGCACAAGGTGGCACCTCATCCCGGCCCAAGGGTGGTGGCAGGAACCCAGGAGGCGTTCGGGGACTCAGCAGGGCCCGCCCCTGGGGCCAGGGGTCTGGCAGGCTCCGGGCGCAAATGGACTACGGAAGCCGAGAGGGGCCCGTCCGCGCCAAAACCCAAAACGCGCTGCGGCCTCCAGGGACACAGGGGACACAAGTGGCTGTGTGGCTTGCAGTGCCCGACCAGAAGGAGGGAGGTTGTCTGGCTGCTGAGGTGCAGCCGGTGTCAGCCCTTCGGGGAACTGCCCGTGGATGCTTCGGGAATGGGGGCTGCCAACTCAGAACCCCCGTTCCCTGTGGCTGCAGCCAGCCAGGGGGCTCCAGGGTCGGGCGCGCCCGCGGGCCTGGGGGGCTTCTTGCCTGTGTGCAGGGCTTCTACGCACAAGGTGGCACCTCATCCCGGCCCAAGGGTGGTGGCAGGAACCCAGGAGGCGCTCGGGGACTCAGCAGGGCCCGCCCCTGGGGCCAGGGGTCTGGCAGGCTCTGGGGGCAAATGGACTACGGAAGCCGAGAGGGGCCCGTCCGCGCCAAAACCCAAAACGCGCTGCGGCCTCCAGGGACACAGGGGACACAAGTGGCTGTGTGGCTTGCAGTGCCCGACCAGAGGGAGGGAGGTTGTCTGGCTGCTGAGGCGCAGCCGGTGTCAGCCCTTCGGGGAACTGCCCGTGGATGCTTCGGGAATGGGGGCTGCCAACTCAGAACCCCCGTTCCCTGTGGCTGCAGCCAGCCAGGGGGCTCCAGGGTCGGGCGGGCCTGGGGGGCTTCTTGCCTGTGTGCAGGGCTTCTACGCACAAGGTGGCACCTCATCCCGGCCCAAGGGTGGTGGCAGGAACCCAGGAGGCGCTCGGGGACTCAGCAGGGCCCGCCCCTGGGGCCAGGGGTCTGGCAGGCTCCGGGGGCAAATGGACTATGGAAGCCGAGAGGGGCCCGTCCGTGCCAAAACCCAAAACGCGCTGCGGCCTCCAGGGACACAGGGGACACAAGTGGCTGTCTGGCTTGCAGTGCCCGACCAGAGGGAGGGAGGTTGTCTGGCTGCTGAGGCGCAGCCGGTGTCAGCCCTTCAGGGAACTGCCCGTGGATGCTTCGGGAATGGGGGCTGCCAACTCAGAACCCCCGTTCCCTGTGGCTGCAGCCAGCCAGGGGGCTCCAGGGTTGGGCGGGCCTGGGGGGCTTCTTGCCTGTGTGCAGGGCTTCTACGCACAAGGTGGCACCTCATCCCGGCCCAAGGGTGGTGGCAGGAACCCAGGAGGCACTCTGGGACTCAGCAAGGCCCGGGCCTGGGGCCAGGGATCTGGCAGGCTCCGGGGTAAATGGACTACGGAAGCCGAGAGGGGCCCGTCCGCGCCAAAACCCAAAACGTGCTGCGGCCTCCAGGGACACAGGGGACACGAGTGGCTGTGTGGCTTGCAGTGCCCGACCAGAGGGAGGGAGGTTGTCTGGCTGCTAAGGCGCAGCCGGTGTCAGCCCTTCGGGGAACTGCCCGTGGATGCTTCGGGAATGGGGGCTGCCAACTCAGAACCCCCGTTCCCTGTGGCTGCAGCCAGCCAGGGGGCTCCAGGGTCAGGCGCGCCCGCGGGCCTGGGGGGCTTCTTGCCTGTGTGCAGGGCTTCTACGCACAAGGTGGCACCTCATCCCGGTCCAAGGGTGGTGGCAGGAACCCAGGAGGCGCTCGGGGACTCAGCAGGGCCCGCCCCTGGGGCCAGGGGTCTGGCAGGCTCTGGGGGCAAATGGACTACGGAAGCCGAGAGGGGCCCGTCCGCGCCAAAACCCAAAACGCGCTGCGGCCTCCAGGGACACAGGGGACACGAGTGGCTGTGTGGCTTGCAGTGCCCGACCAGAGGGAGGGAGGTTGTCTGGCTGCTGAGGCGCAGCCGGTGTCAGCCCTTCGGGGAACTGCCCGTGGATGCTTCGGGAATGGGGGCTGCCAACTCAGAACCCCCGTTCCCTGTGGCTGCAGCCAGCCAGGGGGCTCCAGGGTCGGGCGTGCCCGCGGGCCTGGGGGGCTTCTTGCCTGTGTGCAGGGCTTCTACGCACAAGGTGGCACCTCATCCCGGCCCAAGGGTGGTGGCAGGAACCCAGGAGGCGCTCGGGGACTCAGCAGGGCCCGCCCCTGGGGCCAGGGGTCTGGCAGGCTCTGGGGGCAAATGGACTACGGAAGCCGAGAGGGGCCCGTCCGCGCCAAAACCCAAAACGCGCTGCGGCCTCCAGGGACACAGGGGACACAAGTGGCTGTGTGGCTTGCAGTGCCCGACCAGAAGGAGGGAGGTTGTCTGGCTGCTGAGGCGCAGCCGGTGTCAGCCCTTCGGGGAACTGCCCGTGGATGCTTCGGGAATGGGGGCTGCCAACTCCGAACCCCCGTTCCCTGTGGCTGCAGCCAGCCAGGGGGCTCCAGGGTCGGGCGCGCCCGCGGGCCTGGGGGGCTTCTTGCCTGTGTGCAGGGCTTCTACGCACAAGGTGGCACCTCATCCCGGCCCAAGGGTGGTGGCAGGAACCCAGGAGGCGCTCGGGAACTCAGCAGGGCCCGCCCCTGGGGCCAGGGGTCTGGCAGGCTCCGGGGGCAAATGGACTACGGAAGCCGAGAGGGGCCCGTCCGCGCCAAAACCCAAAACGCGCTGCGGCCTCCAGGGACACAGGGGACACAAGTGGCTGTGTGGCTTGCAGTGCCCGACCAGAGGGAGGGAGGTTGTCTGGCTGCTGAGGCGCAGCCGGTGTCAGCCCTTCGGGGAACTGCCCGTGGATGCTTCGGGAATGGGGGCTGCCAAATCAGAACCCCCGTTCCCTGTGGCTGCAGCCAGCCAGGGGGCTCCAGGGTCGGGCGCGCCAGCGGGCCGGGGGAGCTTCTTGCCTGTGTGCAGGGCTTCTACGCACAAGGTGGCACCTCATCCCGGCCCAAGGGTGGTGGCAGGAACCCAGGAGGCGCTCGGGGACTCAGCAGGGCCCGCCCCTGGGGCCAGGGGTCTGGCAGGCTCCGGGGGCAAATGGACTACGGAAGCCGAGAGGGGCCCGTCCGTGCCAAAACCCAAAACGTGCTGCGGCCTCCAGGGACACAGGGGACACGAGTGGCTGTGTGGCTTGCAGTGCCCGACCAGAGGGAGGGAAGTTGTCTGGCTGCTGAGGCGCAGCCGGTGTCAGCCCTTCGGGGAACTGCCCGTGGATGCTTCGGGAATGGGGGCTGCCAACTCAGAACCCCCGTTCCCTGTGGCTGCAGCCAGCCAGGGGGCTCCAGGGTCGGGCGCGCCCGCGGGCCTGGGGGGCTTCTTGCCTGTGTGCAGGGCTTCTATGCACAAGGTGGCACCTCATCCCGGCCCAAGGGTGGTGGCAGGAACCCAGGAGGCGCTCGGGGACTCAGCAGGACCCGCCCTTGGGGCCAGGGGTCTGGCAGGCTCCGGGGGCAAATGGACTACGGAAGCCGACAGGGGCCCGTCCGCGCCAAAACCCAAAACGCGCTGCGGCCTCCAGGGACACAGGGGACACAAGTGGCTGTGTGGCTTGCAGTGCCCGACCAGAAGGAGGGAGGTTGTCTGGCTGCTGAGGCGCAGCCGGTGTCAGCCCTTCGGGGAACTGCCCGTGGATGCTTCGGGAATGGGGGCTGCCAACTCAGAACCCCCGTTCCCTGTGGCTGCAGCCAGCCAGGGGGCTCCAGGGTCGGGCGCGCCCGCGGGCCTGGGGGGCTTCTTGCCTGTGTGCAGGGCTTCTACGCACAAGGTGGCACCTCATCCCGGCCCAAGGGTGGTGGCAGGAACCCAGGAGGCGCTCGGGGACTCAGCAGGGCCCGCCCCTGGGGCCAGGGGTCTGGCATGCTCCGGGGGCAAATGGACTACGGAAGCCGAGAGGGGCCCGTCCACGCCAAAACCCAAAACGCGCTGCGGCCTCCAGGGACACAGGGGACACAAGTGGCTGTGTGGCTTGCAGTGCCCGACCAGAGGGAGGGAGGTTGTCTGGCTGCTGAGGCGCAGCCGGTGTCAGCCCTTCGGGGAACTGCCCGTGGATGCTTCGGGAATGGGGGCTGCCAACTCAGAACCCCCGTTCCCTGTGGCTGCAGCCAGCCAGGGGGCTCCAGGGTCGGGCGCGCCCGCGGGCCTGGGGGGCTTCTTGCCTGTGTGCAGGGCTTCTACGCACAAGGTGGCACCTCATCCCGGCCCAAGGGTGGTGGCAGGAACCCAGGAGGCGCTCGGGGACTCAGCAGGGCCCGCCCCTGGGGCCAGGGGTCTGGCAGGCTCCGGGGGCAAATGGACTACGGAAGCCGAGAGGGGCCCGTCCGTGCCAAAACCCAAAACGTGCTGCGGCCTCCAGGGACACAGGGGACACGAGTGCCTGTGTGGCTTGCAGTGCCCGACCAGAGGGAGGGAAGTTGTCTGGCTGCTGAGGCACAGCCGGTGTCAGCCCTTCGGGGAACTGCCCGTGGATGCTTCGGGAATGGGGGCTGCCAACTCAGAACCCCCGTTCCCTGTGGCTGCAGCCAGCCAGGGGGCTCCAGGGTCGGGCGCGCCCGCGGGCCTGGGGGGCTTCTTGCCTGTGTGCAGGGCTTCTACGCACAAGGTGGCACCTCATCCCGGCCCAAGGGTGGTGGCAGGAACCCAGGAGGCGCTCGGGGACTCAGCAGGGCCCGCCCCTGGGGCCAGGGGTCTGGCAGGCTCCGGGCGCAAATGGACTACGGAAGCCGAGAGGGGCCCGTCCGCGCCAAAACCCAAAACGCGCTGCGGCCTCCAGGGACACAGGGGACACAAGTGGCTGTGTGGCTTGCAGTGCCCGACCAGAAGGAGGGAGGTTGTCTGGCTGCTGAGGCGCAGCCGGTGTCAGCCCTTCGGGGAACTGCCCGTGGATGCTTCGGGAATGGGGGCTGCCAACTCAGAACCCCCGTTCCCTGTGGCTGCAGCCAGCCAGGGGGCTCCAGGGTCGGGCGCGCCCGCGGGCCTGGGGGGCTTCTTGCCTGTGTGCAGGGCTTCTACGCACAAGGTGGCACCTCATCCCGGCCCAAGGGTGGTGGCAGGAACCCAGGAGGCGCTCGGGGACTCAGCAGGGCCCGCCCCTGGGGCCAGGGGTCTGGCAGGCTCTGGGGGCAAATGGACTACGGAAGCCGAGAGGGGCCCGTCCGCGCCAAAACCCAAAACGCGCTGCGGCCTCCAGGGACACAGGGGACACAAGTGGCTGTGTGGCTTGCAGTGCCCGACCAGAGGGAGGGAGGTTGTCTGGCTGCTGAGGCGCAGCCGGTGTCAGCCCTTCGGGGAACTGCCCGTGGATGCTTCGGGAATGGGGGCTGCCAACTCAGAACCCCCGTTCCCTGTGGCTGCAGCCAGCCAGGGGGCTCCAGGGTCGGGCGGGCCTGGGGGGCTTCTTGCCTGTGTGCAGGGCTTCTACGCACAAGGTGGCACCTCATCCCGGCCCAAGGGTGGTGGCAGGAACCCAGGAGGCGCTCGGGGACTCAGCAGGGCCCGCCCCTGGGGCCAGGGGTCTGGCAGGCTCCGGGGGCAAATGGACTATGGAAGCCGAGAGGGGCCCGTCCGTGCCAAAACCCAAAACGCGCTGCGGCCTCCAGGGACACAGGGGACACAAGTGGCTGTCTGGCTTGCAGTGCCCGACCAGAGGGAGGGAGGTTGTCTGGCTGCTGAGGCGCAGCCGGTGTCAGCCCTTCAGGGAACTGCCCGTGGATGCTTCGGGAATGGGGGCTGCCAACTCAGAACCCCCGTTCCCTGTGGCTGCAGCCAGCCAGGGGGCTCCAGGGTTGGGCGGGCCTGGGGGGCTTCTTGCCTGTGTGCAGGGCTTCTACGCACAAGGTGGCACCTCATCCCGGCCCAAGGGTGGTGGCAGGAACCCAGGAGGCACTCTGGGACTCAGCAAGGCCCGGGCCTGGGGCCAGGGATCTGGCAGGCTCCGGGGTAAATGGACTACGGAAGCCGAGAGGGGCCCGTCCGCGCCAAAACCCAAAACGTGCTGCGGCCTCCAGGGACACAGGGGACACGAGTGGCTGTGTGGCTTGCAGTGCCCGACCAGAGGGAGGGAAGTTGTCTGGCTGCTGAGGCGCAGCCGGTGTCAGCCCTTCGGGTAACTGCCCGTGGATGCTTCGGGAATGGGGGCTGCCAACTCAGAACCCCCGTTCCCTGTGGCTGCAGCCAGCCAGGGGGCTCCAGGTTCGGGCGGGCCCGCGGGCCTGGGGGGCTTCTTGCCTGTGTGCAGGGCTTCTACGCACAAGGTGGCACCTCATCCCGGCCCAAGGGTGGTGGCAGGAACCCAGGAGGCGCTCGGGGACTCAGCAGGGCCCGCCCCTGGGGCCAGGGGTCTGGCAGGCTCTGGGGGAAAATGGACTACGGAAGCCGAGAGGGGCCCGTCCGCGCCAAAACCCAAAACGCGCTGCGGCCTCCAGGGACACAGGGGACACAAGTGGCTGTGTGGCTTGCAGTGCCCGACCAGAGGGAGGGAGGTTGTCTGGCTGCTGAGGCGCAGCCGGTGCCAGCCCTTCGGGGAACTGCCCGTGGATGCTTCGGGAATGGGGGCTGCCAACTCAGAACCCCCGTTCCCTGTGGCTGCAGCCAGCCAGGGGGCTCCAGGGTCGGGCGCGCCCGCGGGCCTGGGGGGCTTCTTGCCTGTGTGCAGGGCTTCTACGCACAAGGTGGCACCTCATCCCGGCCCAAGGGTGGTGGCAGGAACCCAGGAGGCGCTCGGGGACTCAGCAGGGCCCGCCCCTGGGGCCAGGGGTCTGGCAGGCTCCGGGGGCAAATGGACTACGGAAGCCGAGAGGGGCCCGTCCGTGCCAAAACCCAAAACGTGCTGCGGCCTCCAGGGACACAGGGGACACGAGTGGCTGTGTGGCTTGCAGTGCCCGACCAGAGGGAGGGAGGTTGTCTGGCTGCTGAGGCGCAGCCGGTGTCAGCCCTTCGGGGAACTGCCCGTGGATGCTTCGGGAATGGGGGCTGCCAACTCAGAACCCCCGTTCCCTGTGGCTGCAGCCAGCCAGGGGGCTCCAGGGTCGGGCGCGCCCAAGGGCCTGGGGGGCTTCTTGCCTGTGTGCAGGGCTTCTATGCACAAGGTGGCACCTCATCCCGGCCCAAGGGTGGTGGCAGGAACCCAGGAGGCGCTCGGGGACTCAGCAGGACCCGCCCTTGGGGCCAGGGGTCTGGCAGGCTCCGGGGGCAAATGGACTACGGAAGCCGACAGGGGCCCGTCCGCGCCAAAACCCAAAACGCGCTGCGGCCTCCAGGGACACAGGGGACACAAGTGGCTGTGTGGCTTGCAGTGCCCGACCAGAAGGAGGGAGGTTGTCTGGCTGCTGAGGCGCAGCCGGTGTCAGCCCTTCGGGGAACTGCCCGTGGATGCTTCGGGAATGGGGGCTGCCAACTCAGAACCCCCGTTCCCTGTGGCTGCAGCCAGCCAGGGGGCTCCAGGGTCGGGCGCGCCCGCGGGCCTGGGGGGCTTCTTGCCTGTGTGCAGGGCTTCTACGCACAAGGTGGCACCTCATCCCGGCCCAAGGGTGGTGGCAGGAACCCAGGAGGCGCTCGGGGACTCAGCAGGGCCCGCCCCTGGGGCCAGGGGTCTGGCATGCTCCGGGGGCAAATGGACTACGGAAGCCGAGAGGGGCCCGTCCACGCCAAAACCCAAAACGCGCTGCGGCCTCCAGGGACACAGGGGACACAAGTGGCTGTGTGGCTTGCAGTGCCCGACCAGAGGGAGGGAGGTTGTCTGGCTGCTGAGGCGCAGCCGGTGTCAGCCCTTCGGGGAACTGCCCGTGGATGCTTCGGGAATGGGGGCTGCCAACTCAGAACCCCCGTTCCCTGTGGCTGCAGCCAGCCAGGGGGCTCCAGGGTCGGGCGCGCCCGCGGGCCTGGGGGGCTTCTTGCCTGTGTGCAGGGCTTCTACGCACAAGGTGGCACCTCATCCCGGCCCAAGGGTGGTGGCAGGAACCCAGGAGGCGCTCGGGGACTCAGCAGGGCCCGCCCCTGGGGCCAGGGGTCTGGCAGGCTCCGGGGGCAAATGGACTACGGAAGCCGAGAGGGGCCCGTCCGTGCCAAAACCCAAAACGTGCTGCGGCCTCCAGGGACACAGGGGACACGAGTGCCTGTGTGGCTTGCAGTGCCCGACCAGAGGGAGGGAAGTTGTCTGGCTGCTGAGGCACAGCCGGTGTCAGCCCTTCGGGGAACTGCCCGTGGATGCTTCGGGAATGGGGGCTGCCAACTCAGAACCCCCGTTCCCTGTGGCTGCAGCCAGCCAGGGGGCTCCAGGGTCGGGCGCGCCCGCGGGCCTGGGGGGCTTCTTGCCTGTGTGCAGGGCTTCTACGCACAAGGTGGCACCTCATCCCGGCCCAAGGGTGGTGGCAGGAACCCAGGAGGCGCTCGGGGACTCAGCAGGGCCCGCCCCTGGGGCCAGGGGTCTGGCAGGCTCCGGGCGCAAATGGACTACGGAAGCCGAGAGGGGCCCGTCCGCGCCAAAACCCAAAACGCGCTGCGGCCTCCAGGGACACAGGGGACACAAGTGGCTGTGTGGCTTGCAGTGCCCGACCAGAAGGAGGGAGGTTGTCTGGCTGCTGAGGCGCAGCCGGTGTCAGCCCTTCGGGGAACTGCCCGTGGATGCTTCGGGAATGGGGGCTGCCAACTCAGAACCCCCGTTCCCTGTGGCTGCAGCCAGCCAGGGGGCTCCAGGGTCGGGCGCGCCCGCGGGCCTGGGGGGCTTCTTGCCTGTGTGCAGGGCTTCTACGCACAAGGTGGCACCTCATCCCGGCCCAAGGGTGGTGGCAGGAACCCAGGAGGCGCTCGGGGACTCAGCAGGGCCCGCCCCTGGGGCCAGGGGTCTGGCAGGCTCTGGGGGCAAATGGACTACGGAAGCCGAGAGGGGCCCGTCCGCGCCAAAACCCAAAACGCGCTGCGGCCTCCAGGGACACAGGGGACACAAGTGGCTGTGTGGCTTGCAGTGCCCGACCAGAGGGAGGGAGGTTGTCTGGCTGCTGAGGCGCAGCCGGTGTCAGCCCTTCGGGGAACTGCCCGTGGATGCTTCGGGAATGGGGGCTGCCAACTCAGAACCCCCGTTCCCTGTGGCTGCAGCCAGCCAGGGGGCTCCAGGGTCGGGCGGGCCTGGGGGGCTTCTTGCCTGTGTGCAGGGCTTCTACGCACAAGGTGGCACCTCATCCCGGCCCAAGGGTGGTGGCAGGAACCCAGGAGGCGCTCGGGGACTCAGCAGGGCCCGCCCCTGGGGCCAGGGGTCTGGCAGGCTCCGGGGGCAAATGGACTATGGAAGCCGAGAGGGGCCCGTCCGTGCCAAAACCCAAAACGCGCTGCGGCCTCCAGGGACACAGGGGACACAAGTGGCTGTCTGGCTTGCAGTGCCCGACCAGAGGGAGGGAGGTTGTCTGGCTGCTGAGGCGCAGCCGGTGTCAGCCCTTCAGGGAACTGCCCGTGGATGCTTCGGGAATGGGGGCTGCCAACTCAGAACCCCCGTTCCCTGTGGCTGCAGCCAGCCAGGGGGCTCCAGGGTTGGGCGGGCCTGGGGGGCTTCTTGCCTGTGTGCAGGGCTTCTACGCACAAGGTGGCACCTCATCCCGGCCCAAGGGTGGTGGCAGGAACCCAGGAGGCACTCTGGGACTCAGCAAGGCCCGGGCCTGGGGCCAGGGATCTGGCAGGCTCCGGGGTAAATGGACTACGGAAGCCGAGAGGGGCCCGTCCGCGCCAAAACCCAAAACGTGCTGCGGCCTCCAGGGACACAGGGGACACGAGTGGCTGTGTGGCTTGCAGTGCCCGACCAGAGGGAGGGAAGTTGTCTGGCTGCTGAGGCGCAGCCGGTGTCAGCCCTTCGGGTAACTGCCCGTGGATGCTTCGGGAATGGGGGCTGCCAACTCAGAACCCCCGTTCCCTGTGGCTGCAGCCAGCCAGGGGGCTCCAGGTTCGGGCGGGCCCGCGGGCCTGGGGGGCTTCTTGCCTGTGTGCAGGGCTTCTACGCACAAGGTGGCACCTCATCCCGGCCCAAGGGTGGTGGCAGGAACCCAGGAGGCGCTCGGGGACTCAGCAGGGCCCGCCCCTGGGGCCAGGGGTCTGGCAGGCTCTGGGGGAAAATGGACTACGGAAGCCGAGAGGGGCCCGTCCGCGCCAAAACCCAAAACGCGCTGCGGCCTCCAGGGACACAGGGGACACAAGTGGCTGTGTGGCTTGCAGTGCCCGACCAGAGGGAGGGAGGTTGTCTGGCTGCTGAGGCGCAGCCGGTGCCAGCCCTTCGGGGAACTGCCCGTGGATGCTTCGGGAATGGGGGCTGCCAACTCAGAACCCCCGTTCCCTGTGGCTGCAGCCAGCCAGGGGGCTCCAGGGTCGGGCGCGCCCGCGGGCCTGGGGGGCTTCTTGCCTGTGTGCAGGGCTTCTACGCACAAGGTGGCACCTCATCCCGGCCCAAGGGTGGTGGCAGGAACCCAGGAGGCGCTCGGGAACTCAGCAGGGCCCGCCCCTGGGGCCAGGGGTCTGGCAGGCTCCGGGGGCAAATGGACTACGGAAGCCGAGAGGGGCCCGTCCGCGCCAAAACCCAAAACGCGCTGCGGCCTCCAGGGACACAGGGGACACAAGTGGCTGTGTGGCTTGCAGTGCCCGACCAGAGGGAGGGAGGTTGTCTGGCTGCTGAGGCGCAGCCGGTGTCAGCCCTTCGGGGAACTGCCCGTGGATGCTTCGGGAATGGGGGCTGCCAACTCAGAACCCCCGTTCCCTGTGGCTGCAGCCAGCCAGGGGGCTCCAGGGTCGGGCGCGCCCGCGGGCCTGGGGGGCTTCTTGCCTGTGTGCAGGGCTTCTACGCACAAGGTGGCACCTCATCCCGGCCCAAGGGTGGTGGCAGGAACCCAGGAGGCACTCTGGGACTCAGCAAGGCCCGCCCCTGGGGCCAGGGATCTGGCAGGCTCCGGGGAAAATTGACTACGGAAGCCGAGAGGGGCCCGTCCGCGCCAAAACCCAAAACGCGCTGCGGCCTCCAGGGACACAGGGGACACGAGTGGCTGTGTGGCTTGCAGTGCCCGACCAGAGGGAGGGAGGTTGTCTGGCTGCTGAGGCGCAGCCGGTGTCAGCCCTTCGGGGAACTGCCCGTGGATGCTTCGGGAATGGGGGCTGCCAACTCAGAACCCCCGTTCCCTGTGGCTGCAGCCAGCCAGGGGGCTCCATGGTCGGTCGCGCCCGCGGGCCGGGGGGGCTTCTTGCCTGTGTGCAGGGCTTCTACGCACAAGGTGGCACCTCATCCCGGCCCAAGGGTGGTGGCAGGAACCCAGGAGGCGCTCGGGGACTCAGCAGGGCCCGCCCCTGGGGCCAGGGGTCTGGCAGGCTCTGGGGGCAAATGGACTACGGAAGCCGAGAGGGGCCTGTCCGCGCCAAAATCCAAAACGTGCTGCGGCCTCCAGGGACACAGGGGACACGAGTGGCAGTGTGGCTTGCAGTGCCCGACCAGAGGGAGGGAGGTTGTCTGGCTGCTGAGGCGCAGCCGGTGTCAGCCCTTCGGGGAACTGCCCGTGGATGCTTCGGGAATGGGGGCTGCCAACTCAGAACCCCCGTTCCCTGTGGCTGCAGCAGCCAGGGGACTCCAGGGTCGGGCGCGCCCGCGGGCCTGGGGGGCTTCTTGCCTGTGTGCAGGGCTTCTACGCACAAGGTGGCACCTCATCCCGGCCCAAGGGTGGTGGCAGGAACCCAGGAGGCGCTCGGGGACTCAGCAGGGCCCGCCCCTGGGGCCAGGGGTCTGGCATGCTCCGGGGGCAAATGGACTACGGAAGCCGAGAGGGGCCCGTCCGCGCCAAAACCCAAAACGCGCTGCGGCCTCCAGGGACACAGGGGACACAAGTGGCTGTGTGGCTTGCAGTGCCCGACCAGAGGGAGGGAGGTTGTCTGGCTGCTGAGGCGCAGCCGGTGTCAGCCCTTCGGGGAACTGCCCGTGGATGCTTCGGGAATGGGGGCTGCCAACTCAGAACCCCCGTTCCCTGTGGCTGCAGCCAGCCAGGGGGCTCCAGGGTCGGGCGTGCCCGCGGGCCTGGGGGGCTTCTTGCCTGTGTGCAGGGCTTCTACGCACAAGGTGGCACCTCATCCCGGCCCAAGGGTGGTGGCAGGAACCCAGGAGGCGCTCGGGGACTCAGCAGGGCCCGCCCCTGGGGCCAGGGGTCTGGCAGGCTCTGGGGGCAAATGGACTACGGAAGCCGAGAGGGGCCCGTCCGCGCCAAAACCCAAAACGCGCTGCGGCCTCCAGGGACACAGGGGACACAAGTGGCTGTGTGGCTTGCAGTGCCCGACCAGAAGGAGGGAGGTTGTCTGGCTGCTGAGGCGCAGCCGGTGTCAGCCCTTCGGGGAACTGCCCGTGGATGCTTCGGGAATGGGGGCTGCCAACTCAGAACCCCCGTTCCCTGTGGCTGCAGCCAGCCAGGGGGCTCCAGGGTCGGGCGCGCCCGCGGGCCTGGGGGGCTTCGTGCCTGTGTGCAGGGCTTCTACGCACAAGGTGGCACCTCATCCCGGCCCAAGGGTGGTGGCAGGAACCCAGGAGGTGCTCGGGGACTCAGCAGGGCCCGCCCCTGGGGCCAGGGGTCTGGCAGGCTCCGGGGGCAAATGGACTACGGAAGCCGAGAGGGGCCCGTCCGTGCCAAAACCCAAAACGTGCTGCGGCCTCCAGGGACACAGGGGACACGAGTGGCTGTGTGGCTTGCAGTGCCCGACCAGAGGGAGGGAAGTTGTCTGGCTGCTGAGGCGCAGCCGGTGTCAGCCATTCGGGGAACTGCCCGTGGATGCTTCGGGAATGGGGGCTGCCAACTCAGAACCCCCGTTCCCTGTGGCTGCAGCCAGCCAGGGGGCTCCAGGGTCGGGCGCGCCCGCGGGCCTGGGGGGCTTCTTGCCTGTGTGCAGGGCTTCTACGCACAAGGTGGCACCTCATCCCGGCCCAAGGGTGGTGGCAGGAACCCAGGAGGCGCTCGGGGACTCAGCAGGGCCCGCCCTTGGGGCCAGGGGTCTGGCAGGCTCCGGGGGCAAATGGACTACGGAAGCCGAGAGGGGCCCGTCCGCGCCAAAACCCAAAACGCGCTGCGGCCTCCAGGGACACAGGGGACACAAGTGGCTGTGTGGCTTGCAGTGCCCGACCAGAAGGAGGGAGGTTGTCTGGCTGCTGAGGCGCAGCCGGTGTCAGCCCTTCGGGGAACTGCCCGTGGATGCTTCGGGAATGGGGGCTGCCAACTCAGAACCCCCGTTCCCTGTGGCTGCAGCCAGCCAGGGGGCTCCAGGGTCGGGCGCGCCCGCGGCCTGGGGGGCTTCTTGCCTGTGTGCAGGGCTTCTACGCACAAGGTGGCACCTCATCCCGGCCCAAGGGTGGTGGCAGGAACCCAGGAGGCGCTCGGGGACTCAGCAGGGCCCGCCCCTGGGGCCAGGGGTCTGGCAGGCTCCGGGGCAAATGGACTACGGAAGCCGAGAGGGGCCCGTCCGTGCCAAAACCCAAAACGTGCTGCGGCCTCCAGGGACACAGGGGACACGAGTGGCTGTGTGGCTTGCTGTGCCCGACCACAGGGAGGGAAGTTGTCTGGCTGCTGAGGCGCAGCCGGTGTCAGCCCTTCGGGGAACTGCCCGTGGATGCTTCGGGAATGGGGGCTGCCAACTCAGAACCCCCGTTCCCTGTGGCTGCAGCCAGCCAGGGGGCTCCAGGGTCGGGCGCGCCCGCGGGCCTGGGGGGCTTCTTGCCTGTGTGCAGGGCTTCTATGCACAAGGTGGCACCTCATCCCGGCCCAAGGGTGGTGGCAGGAACCCAGGAGGCGCTCGGGGACTCAGCAGGGCCCGACCCTGGGGCCAGGGGTCTGGCAGGCTCTGGGGGAAAATGGACTACAGAAGCCGAGAGGGGCCCGTCCGCGCCAAAACCCAAAACGCGCTGCGGCCTCCAGGGACACAGGGGACACAAGTGGCTGTGTGGCTTGCAGTGCCCGACCAGAGGGAGGGAGGTTGTCTGGCTGCTGAGGCGCAGCCGGTGCCAGCCCTTCGGGGAACTGCCCGTGGATGCTTCGGGAATGGGGGCTGCCAACTCAGAACCCCCGTTCCCTGTGGCTGCAGCCAGCCAGGGGGCTCCAGGTTCGGGCGGGCCTGGGGGGCTTCTTGCCTGTGTGCAGGGCTTCTATGCACAAGGTGGCACCTCATCCCGGCCCAAGGGTGGTGGCAGGAACCCAGGAGGCGCTCGGGGACTCAGCAGGGCCCGCCCCTGGGGCCAGGGGTCTGGCAGGCTCCGGGGGCAAATGGACTACGGAAGCCGAGAGGGGCCCGTCCGCGCCAAAACCCAAAACGCGCTGCGGCCTCCAGGGACACAGGGGACACAAGTGGCTGTGTGGCTTGCAGTGCCCGACCAGAGGGAGGGAGGTTGTCTGGCTGCTGAGGCGCAGCCGGTGTCAGCCCTTCGGGGAACTGCCCGTGGATGCTTCGGTAATGGGGGCTGCCAACTCAGAACCCCCGTTCCCTGTGGCTGCAGCCAGCCAGGGGGCTCCAGGGTCGGGCGCGCCCGCGGGCCTGGGGGGCTTCTTGCCTGTGTGCAGGGCTTCTACGCACAAGGTGGCACCTCATCCCGGCCCAAGGGTGGTGGCAGGAACCCAGGAGGCACTCTGGGACTCAGCAAGGCCCGCCCCTGGGGCCAGGGATCTGGCAGGCTCCGGGGAAAATTGACTACGGAAGCCGAGAGGGGCCCGTCCGCGCCAAAACCCAAAACGCGCTGCGGCCTCCAGGGACACAGGGGACACGAGTGGCTGTGTGGCTTGCAGTGCCCGACCAGAGGGAGGGAGGTTGTCTGGCTGCTGAGGCGCAGCCGGTGTCAGCCCTTCGGGGAACTGCCCGTGGATGCTTCGGGAATGGGGGCTGCCAACTCAGAACCCCCGTTCCCTGTGGCTGCAGCCAGCCAGGGGGCTCCATGGTCGGTCGCGCCCGCGGGCCGGGGGGGCTTCTTGCCTGTGTGCAGGGCTTCTACGCACAAGGTGGCACCTCATCCCGGCCCAAGGGTGGTGGCAGGAACCCAGGAGGCGCTCGGGGACTCAGCAGGGCCCGCCCCTGGGGCCAGGGGTCTGGCAGGCTCTGGGGGCAAATGGACTACGGAAGCCGAGAGGGGCCTGTCCGCGCCAAAACCCAAAACGTGCTGCGGCCTCCAGGGACACAGGGGACACGAGTGGCAGTGTGGCTTGCAGTGCCCGACCAGAGGGAGGGAGGTTGTCTGGCTGCTGAGGCGCAGCCGGTGTCAGCCCTTCGGGGAACTGCCCGTGGATGCTTCGGGAATGGGGGCTGCCAACTCAGAACCCCCGTTCCCTGTGGCTGCAGCAGCCAGGGGACTCCAGGGTCGGGCGCGCCCGCGGGCCTGGGGGGCTTCTTGCCTGTGTGCAGGGCTTCTACGCACAAGGTGGCACCTCATCCCGGCCCAAGGGTGGTGGCAGGAACCCAGGAGGCGCTCGGGGACTCAGCAGGGCCCGCCCCTGGGGCCAGGGGTCTGGCAGGCTCCGGGGGCAAATGGACTACGGAAGCCGAGAGGGGCCCGTCCGCGCCAAAACCCAAAACGCGCTGCGGCCTCCAGGGACACAGGGGACACAAGTGGCTGTGTGGCTTGCAGTGCCCGACCAGAGGGAGGGAGGTTGTCTGGCTGCTGAGGCGCAGCCGGTGTCAGCCCTTCGGGGAACTGCCCGTGGATGCTTCGGGAATGGGGGCTGCCAACTCAGAACCCCCGTTCCCTGTGGCTGCAGCCAGCCAGGGGGCTCCAGGGTCGGGCGTGCCCGCGGGCCTGGGGGGCTTCTTGCCTGTGTGCAGGGCTTCTACGCACAAGGTGGCACCTCATCCCGGCCCAAGGGTGGTGGCAGGAACCCAGGAGGCGCTCGGGGACTCAGCAGGGCCCGCCCCTGGGGCCAGGGGTCTGGCAGGCTCTGGGGGCAAATGGACTACGGAAGCCGAGAGGGGCCCGTCCGCGCCAAAACCCAAAACGCGCTGCGGCCTCCAGGGACACAGGGGACACAAGTGGCTGTGTGGCTTGCAGTGCCCGACCAGAAGGAGGGAGGTTGTCTGGCTGCTGAGGCGCAGCCGGTGTCAGCCCTTCGGGGAACTGCCCGTGGATGCTTCGGGAATGGGGGCTGCCAACTCAGAACCCCCGTTCCCTGTGGCTGCAGCCAGCCAGGGGGCTCCAGGGTCGGGCGCGCCCGCGGGCCTGGGGGGCTTCTTGCCTGTGTGCAGGGCTTCTACGCACAAGGTGGCACCTCATCCCGGCCCAAGGGTGGTGGCAGGAACCCAGGAGGTGCTCGGGCACTCAGCAGGGCCCGCCCCTGGGGCCAGGGGTCTGGCAGGCTCCGGGGGCAAATGGACTACGGAAGCCGAGAGGGGCCCGTCCGTGCCAAAACCCAAAACGTGCTGCGGCCTCCAGGGACACAGGGGACACGAGTGGCTGTGTGGCTTGCAGTGCCCGACCAGAGGGAGGGAAGTTGTCTGGCTGCTGAGGCGCAGCCGGTGTCAGCCATTCGGGGAACTGCCCGTGGATGCTTCGGGAATGGGGCCTGCCAACTCAGAACCCCCGTTCCCTGTGGCTGCAGCCAGCCAGGGGGCTACAGGGTCGGGCGCGCCCGCGGGCCTGGGGGGCTTCTTGCCTGTGTGCAGGGCTTCTACGCACAAGGTGGCACCTCATCCCGGCCCAAGGGTGGTGGCAGGAACCCAGGAGGCGCTCGGGGACTCAGCAGGGCCCGCCCTTGGGGCCAGGGGTCTGGCAGGCTCCGGGGGCAAATGGACTACGGAAGCCGAGAGGGGCCCTTCCGCGCCAAAACCCAAAACGCGCTGCGGCCTCCAGGGACACAGGGGACACAAGTGGCTGTGTGGTTTGCAGTGCCCGACCAGAAGGAGGGAGGTTGTCTGGCTGCTGAGGCGCAGCCGGTGTCAGCCCTTCGGGGAACTGCCCGTGGATGCTTCGGGAATGGGGGCTGCCAACTCAGAACCCCCGTTCCCTGTGGCTGCAGCCAGCCAGGGGGCTCCAGGGTCGGGCGCGCCCGCGGCCTGGGGGGCTTCTTGCCTGTGTGCAGGGCTTCTACGCACAAGGTGGCACCTCATCCCGGCCCAAGGGTGGTGGCAGGAACCCAGGAGGCGCTCGGGGACTCAGCAGGGCCCGCCCCTGGGGCCAGGGGTCTGGCAGGCTCCGGGGGCAAATGGACTACGGAAGCCGAGAGGGGCCCGTCCGTGCCAAAACCCAAAACGTGCTGCGGCCTCCAGGGACACAGGGGACACGAGTGGCTGTGTGGCTTGCTGTGCCCGACCAGAGGGAGGGAAGTTTTCTGGCTGCTGAGGCGCAGCCGGTGTCAGCCCTTCGGGGAACTGCCCGTGGATGCTTCGGGAATGGGGGCTGCCAACTCAGAACCCCCGTTCCCTGTGGCTGCAGCCAGCCAGGGGGCTCCAGGGTCGGGCGCGCCCGCGGGCCTGGGGGGCTTCTTGCCTGTGTGCAGGGCTTCTATGCACAAGGTGGCACCTCATCCCGGCCCAAGGGTGGTGGCAGGAACCCAGGAGGCGCTCGGGGACTCAGCAGGGCCCGCCCTTGGGGCCAGGGGTCTGGCAGGCTCTGGGGGCAAATGGACTACGGAAGCCGAGAGGGGCCCGTCCGCGCCAAAACCCAAAACGCGCTGCGGCCTCCAGGGACACAGGGGACACAAGTGGCTGTGTGGCTTGCAGTGCCCGACCAGAAGGAGGGAGGTTGTCTGGCTGCTGAGGCGCAGCCGGTGTCAGCCCTTCGGGGAACTGCCCGTGGATGCTTCGGGAATGGGGGCTGCCAACTCAGAACCCCCGTTCCCTGTGGCTGCAGCCAGCCAGGGGGCTCCAGGGTCGGGCGCGCCCGCGGGCCTGGGGGGCTTCTTGCCTGTGTGCAGGGCTTCTACGCACAAGGTGGCACCTCATCCCGGCCCAAGGGTGGTGGCAGGAACCCAGGAGGCGCTCGGGGACTCAGCAGGGCCCGCCCCTGGGGCCAGGGGTCTGGCAGGCTCCGGGGGCAAATGGACTACGGAAGCCGAGAGGGGCCCGTCCGCGCCAAAACCCAAAACGCGCTGCGGCCTCCAGGGACAAAGGGGACACAAGTGGCTGTGTGGCTTGCAGTGCCCGACCAGAGGGAGGGAGGTTGTCTGGCTGCTGAGGCGCAGCCGGTGTCAGCCCTTCGGGGAACTGCCCGTGGATGCTTCGGGAATGGGGGCTGCCAACTCAGAACCCCCGTTCCCTGTGGCTGCAGCCAGCCAGGGGGCTCCAGGTTCGGGCGGGCCTGGGGGGCTTCTTGCCTGTGTGCAGGGCTTCTACGCACAAGGTGGCACCTCATCCCGGTCCAAGGGTGGTGGCAGGAACCCAGGAGGCGCTCGGGGACTCAGCAGGGCCCGCCCCTGGGGCCAGGGGTCTGGCAGGCTCTGGGGGCAAATGGACTACGGAAGCCGAGAGGGGCCCGTCCGTACCAAAACCCAAAACGTGCTGCGGCCTCCAGGGACACAGGGGACACGAGTGGCTGTGTGGCTTGCAGTGCCCGACCAGAGGGAGAGAGGTTGTCTGGCTGCTGAGGCGCAGCCGGTGTCAGCCCTTCGGGGAACTGCCCGTGGATGCTTCGGGAATGGGGGCTGCCAACTCAGAACCCCCGTTCCCTGTGGCTGCAGCCAGCCAGGGGGCTCCAGGGTCGGGCGCGCCCGCGGGCCTGGGGGGCTTCTTGCCTGTGTGCAGGGCTTCTACGCACAAGGTGGCACCTCATCCCGGCCCAAGGGTGGTGGCAGGAACCCAGGAGGCGCTCGGGGACTCAGCAGGGCCCGCCCCTGGGGCCAGGGGTCTGGCAGGCTCCGGGGGCAAATGGACTACGGAAGCCGAGAGGGGCCCGTCCGCGCCAAAACCCAAAACGCGCTGCGGCCTCCAGGGACACAGGGGACACAAGTGGCTGTGTGGCTTGCAGTGCCCGACCAGAGGGAGGGAGGTTGTCTGGCTGCTGAGGCGCAGCCGGTGTCAGCCCTTCGGGGAACTGCCCGTGGATGCTTCGGGAATGGGGGCTGCCAACTCAGAACCCCCGTTCCCTGTGGCTGCAGCCAGCCAGGGGGCTCCATGGTCGGGCGCGCCCGCGGGCCGGGGGGGCTTCTTGCCTGTGTGCAGGGCTTCTACGCACAAGGTGGCACCTCATCCTGGCCCAAGGGTGGTGGCAGGAACCCAGGAGGCGCTCGGGGACTCAGCAGGGCCCGCCCCTGGGGCCAGGGGTCTGGCAGGCTCTGGGGGCAAATGGACTACGGAAGCCGAGAGGGGCCCGTCCGCGCCAAAACCCAAAACGTGCTGCGGCCTCCAGGGACACAGGGGACACGAGTGGCTGTGTGGCTTGCAGTGCCCGACCAGAGGGAGGGAGGTTGTCTGGCTGATGAGGCGCAGCCGGTGTCAGCCCTTCGGGGAACTGCCCGTGGATGCTTCGGGAATGGGGGCTGCCAACTCAGAACCCCCGTTCCCTGTGGCTGCAGCCAGCCAGGGGGCTCCAGGGTCAGGCGCGCCCGCGGGCCTGGGGGGCTTCTTGCCTGTGTGCAGGGCTTCTACGCACAAGGTGGCACCTCATCCCGGTCCAAGGGTGGTGGCAGGAACCCAGGAGGCGCTCGGGGACTCAGCAGGGCCCGCCCCTGGGGCCAGGGGTCTGGCAGGCTCTGGGGGCAAATGGACTACGGAAGCCGAGAGGGGCCCGTCCGTGCCAAAACCCAAAACGCGCTGCGGCCTCCAGGGACACAGGGGACACGAGTGGCTGTGTGGCTTGCAGTGCCCGACCAGAGGGAGGGAGGTTGTCTGGCTGCTGAGGCGCAGCCGGTGTCAGCCCTTCGGGGAACTGCCCGTGGATGCTTCGGGAATGGGGGCTGCCAACTCAGAACCCCCGTTCCCTGTGGCTGCAGCCAGCCAGGGGGCTCCAGGGTCGGGCGTGCCCGCGGGCCTGGGGGGCTTCTTGCCTGTGTGCAGGGCTTCTACGCACAAGGTGGCACCTCATCCCGGCCCAAGGGTGGTGGCAGGAACCCAGGAGGCGCTCGGGGACTCAGCAGGGCCCGCCCCTGGGGCCAGGGGTCTGGCAGGCTCTGGGGGCAAATGGACTACGGAAGCCGAGAGGGGCCCGTCCGCGCCAAAACCCAAAACGCGCTGCGGCCTCCAGGGACACAGGGGACACAAGTGGCTGTGTGGCTTGCAGTGCCCGACCAGAAGGAGGGAGGTTGTCTGGCTGCTGAGGCGCAGCCGGTGTCAGCCCTTCGGGGAACTGCCCGTGGATGCTTCGGGAATGGGGGCTGCCAACTCAGAACCCCCGTTCCCTGTGGCTGCAGCCAGCCAGGGGGCTCCAGGGTCGGGCGCGCCCGCGGGCCTGGGGGGCTTCTTGCCTGTGTGCAGGGCTTCTACGCACAAGGTGGCACCTCATCCCGGCCCAAGGGTGGTGGCAGGAACCCAGGAGGCACTCTGGGACTCAGCAAGGCCCGGCCCTGGGGCCAGGGATCTGGCAGGCTCCGGGGTAAATGGACTACGGAAGCCGAGAGGGGCCCGTCCGCGCCAAAACCCAAAACGTGCTGCGGCCTCCAGGGACACAGGGGACACGAGTGGCTGTGTGGCTTGCAGTGCCCGACCAGAGGGAGGGAAGTTGTCTGGCTGCTGAGGCGCAGCCGGTGTCAGCCCTTCGGGGAACTGCCCGTGGATGCTTCGGGAATGGGGGCTGCCAACTCAGAACCCCCGTTCCCTGTGGCTGCAGCCAGCCAGGGGGCTCCAGGTTCGGGCGGGCCTGGGGGGCTTCTTGCCTGTGTGCAGGGCTTCTACGCACAAGGTGGCACCTCATCCCGGCCCAAGGGTGGTGGCAGGAACCCAGGAGGCGCTCGGGGACTCAGCAGGGCCCGCCCCTGGGGCCAGGGGTCTGGCAGGCTCTGGGGGCAAATGGACTACGGAAGCCGAGAGGGGCCCGTCCGCGCCAAAACCCAAAACGCGCTGCGGCCTCCAGGGACACAGGGGACACAAGTGGCTGTGTGGCTTGCAGTGCCCGACCAGAGGGAGGGAGGTTGTCTGGCTGCTGAGGCGCAGCCGGTGTCAGCCCTTCGGGGAACTGCCCGTGGATGCTTCGGGAATGGGGGCTGCCAACTCAGAACCCCCGTTCCCTGTGGCTGCAGCCAGCCAGGGGGCTCCAGGGTCGGGCGCGCCCGCGGGCCTGGGGGGCTTCTTGCCTGTGTGCAGGGCTTCTACGCACAAGGTGGCACCTCATCCCGGCCCAAGGGTGGTGGCAGGAACCCAGGAGGCACTCTGGGACTCCGCAAGGCCCGCCCCTGGGGCCAGGGATCTGGCAGGCTCCGGGTTAAATGGACTACGGAAGCCGAGAGGGGCCCATCCGCGCCAAAACCCAAAACGTGCTGAGGCCTCCAGGGACACAGGGGACACGAGTGGCTGTGTGGCTTGCAGTGCCCGACCAGAGGGAGGGAGGTTGTCTGGCTGCTGAGGCGCAGCCGGTGTCAGCCCTTCGGGGAAATGCCCGTGGATGCTTCGGGAATGGGGGCTGCCAACTCAGAACCCCCGTTCCCTGTGGCTGCAGCCAGCCAGGGGGCTCCATGGTCGGGCGCACCCGCGGGCCGGGGGGGCTTCTTGCCTGTGTGCAGGGCTTCTACGCACAAGGTGGCACCTCATACCGGCCCAAGGGTGGTGGCAGGAACCCAGGAGGCGCTCGGGGACTCAGCAGGGCCCGCCCCTGGGGCCAGGGGTCTGGCAGGCTCTGGGGGCAAATGGACTACGGAAGCCGAGAGGGGCCCGTCCGCGCCAAAACCCAAAACGTGCTGCGGCCTCCAGGGACACAGGGGACACAAGTGGCTGTGTGGCTTGCAGTGCCCGACCAGAGGGAGGGAGGTTGTCTGGCTGCTGAGGCGCAGCCGGTGTCAGCCCTTCGGGGAATTGCCCGTGGTTGCTTCGGGAATGGGGGCTGCCAACTCAGAACCCCCGTTCCCTGTGGCTGCAGCCAGCCAGGGGGCTCCAGGGTCGGGCGCGCCCGCGGGCCTGGGGGGCTTCTTGCCTGTGTGCAGGGCTTCTACGCACAAGGTGGCACCTCATCCCGGCCCAAGGGTGGTGGCAGGAACCCAGGAGGCGCTCGGGGACTCAGCAGGGCCCGCCCCTGGGGCCAGGGGTCTGGCAGGCTCCGGGGGCAAATGGACTACGGAAGCCGAGAGGGGCCTGTCCGTGCCAAAACCCAAAACGTGCTGCGGCCTCCAGGGACACAGGGGACACGAGTGGCTGTGTGGCTTGCAGTGCCCGACCAGAGGGAGGGAAGTTGTCTGGCTGCTGAGGCGCAGCCGGTGTCAGCCCTTCGGGGAACTGCCCGTGGATGCTTCGGGAATGGGGGCTGCCAACTCAGAACCCCCGTTCCCTGTGGCTGCAGCCAGCTAGGGGGCTCCAGGGTCGGGCGCGCCCGCGAGCCTGGGGGGCTTCTTGCCTGTGTGCAGGGCTTCTACGCACAAGGTGGCACCTCATCCCGGCCCAAGGGTGGTGGCAGGAACCCAGGAGGCGCTCGGGGACTCAGCAGGGCCCGCCTCTGGGGCCAGGGGTCTGGCAGGCTCCGGGCGCAAATGGACTACGGAAGCCGAGAGGGTCCCGTCCGCGCCAAAACCCAAAACGCGCTGCGGCCTCCAGGGACACAGGGGACACAAGTGGCTGTGTGGCTTGCAGTGCCCGACCAGAAGGAGGGAGGTTGTCTGGCTGCTGAGGCGCAGCCGGTGTCAGCCCTTCGGGGAACTGCCCGTGGATGCTTCGGGAATGGGGGCTGCCAACTCAGAACCCCCGTTCCCTGTGGCTGCAGCCAGCCAGGGGGCTCCATGGTCGGGCGCGCCCGCGGGCCTGGGGGGCTTCTTGCCTGTGTGCAGGGCTTCTACGCACAAGGTGGCACCTCATCCCGTCCCAAGGGTGGTGGCAGGAACCCAGGAGGCGCTCGGGGACTCAGCAGGGCCCGCCCCTGGGGCCAGGGGTCTGGCAGGCTCTGGGGGAAAATGGACTACGGAAGCCGAGAGGGGCCCGTCCGCGCCAAAACCCAAAACGCGCTGCGGCCTCCAGGGACACAGGGGACACAAGTGGCTGTGTGGCTTGCAGTGCCCGACCAGAGGGAGGGAGGTTGTCTGGCTGCTGAGGCGCAGCCGGTGTCAGCCCTTCGGAGAACTGCCCGTGGATGCTTCGGGAATGGGGGCTGCCAACTCAGAACCCCCGTTCCCTGTGGCTGCAGCCAGCCAGGGGGCTCCAGGGTCGGGCGGGCCTGGGGGGCTTCTTGCCTGTGTGCAGGGCTTCTACGCACAAGGTGGCACCACATCCCGGCCCAAGGGTGGTGGCAGGAACCCAGGAGGTGCTCGGGGACTCAGCAGGGCCGCCCCTGGGGCCAGGGGTCTGGCAGGCTCCGGGGGCAAATGGACTATGGAAGCCGAGAGGGGCCCGTCCGCGCCAAAACCCAAAACGCGCTGCGGCCTCCAGGGACACAGGGGACACAAGTGGCTGTGTGGCTTGCAGTGCCCGACCAGAGGGAGGGAGGTTGTCTGGCTGCTGAGGCGCAGCCAGTGTCAGCCCTTCAGGGAACTGCCCGTGGATGCTTCGGGAATGGGGGCTGCCAACTCAGAACCCCCGTTCCCTGTGGCTGCAGCCAGCCAGGGGGCTCCAGGGTCGGGCGGGCCTGGGGGGCTTCTTGCCTGTGTGCAGGGCTTCTACGCACAAGGTGGCACCTCATCCCGGCCCAAGGGTGGTGGCAGGAACCCAGGAGGCACTCTGGGACTCAGCAGGGCCCGCCCCTGGGGCCAGGGGTCTGGCAGGCTCCGGGGTAAATGGACTACGGAAGCCGAGAGGGGCCCGTCCGCGCCAAAACCCAAAACGTGCTGCGGCCTCCAGGGACACAGGGGACACAAGTGGCTGTGTGGCTTGCAGTGCCCGACCAGAGGGAGGGAGGTTGTCTGGCTTCTGAGGCGCAGCCGGTGTCAGCCCTTCGGGGAACTGCCCGTGGATGCTTCGGGAATGGGGGCTGCCAACTCAGAACCCCCGTTCCCTGTGGCTGCAGCCAGCCAGGGGGCTCCATGGTCGGGCGCGCCCGCGGGCCGGGGGGGCTTCTTGCCTGTGTGCAGGGCTTCTACGCACAAGGTGGCACCTCATCCCGGCCCAAGGGTGGTGGCAGGAACCCAGGAGGCGCTCGGGGACTCAGCAGGGCCCGCCCCTGGGGCCAGGGGTCTGGCAGGCTCTGGGGGCAAATGGACTACGGAAGCCGAGAGGGGCCCGTCCGCGCCAAAACCCAAAACGTGCTGCGGCCTCCAGGGACACAGGGGACACAAGTGGCTGTGTGGCTTGCAGTGCCCGACCAGAGGGAGGGAGGTTGTCTGGCTGCTGAGGCGCAGCCGGTGTCAGCCCTTCGGGGAACTGCCCGTGGATGCTTTGGGAATGGGGGCTGCCAACTCAGAACCCCCGTTCCCTGTGGCTGCAGCCAGCCAGGGGGCTCCAGGGTCGGGCGCGCCCGCGGGCCTGGGGGGCTTCTTGCCTGTGTGCAGGGCTTCTACGCACAAGGTGGCACCTCATCCCGGCCCAAGGGTGGTGGCAGGAACCCAGGAGGCGCTCGGGGACTCAGCAGGGCCCGCCCCTGGGGCCAGGGGTCTGGCAGGCTCCGGGGGCAAATGGACTACGGAAGCCGAGAGGGGCCTGTCCGTGCCAAAACCCAAAACGTGCTGCGGCCTCCAGGGACACAGGGGACACGAGTGGCTGTGTGGCTTGCAGTGCCCGACCAGAGGGAGGGAAGTTGTCTGGCTGCTGAGGCGCAGCCGGTGTCAGCCCTTCGGGGAACTGCCCGTGGATGCTTCGGGAATGGGGGCTGCCAACTCAGAACCCCCGTTCCCTGTGGCTGCAGCCAGCCAGGGGGCTCCAGGGTCGGGCGCGCCCGCGAGCCTGGGGTGCTTCTTGCCTGTGTGCAGGGCTTCTACGCACAAGGTGGCACCTCATCCCGGCCCAAGGGTGGTGGCAGGAACCCAGGAGGCGCTCGGGGACTCAGCAGGGCCCGCCCCTGGGGCCAGGGGTCTGGCAGGCTCCGGGCGCAAATGGACTACGGAAGCCGAGAGGGTCCCGTCCGCGCCAAAACCCAAAACGCGCTGCGGCCTCCAGGGACACAGGGGACACAAGTGGCTGTGTGGCTTCCAGTGCCCGACCAGAAGGAGGGAGGTTGTCTGGCTGCTGAGGCGCAGCCGGTGTCAGCCCTTCGGGGAACTGCCCGTGGATGCTTCGGGAATGGGGGCTGCCAACTCAGAACCCCCGTTCCCTGTGGCTGCAGCCAGCCAGGGGGCTCCAGGGTCGGGCGCGCCCGCGGGCCTGGGGGGCTTCTTGCCTGTGTGCAGGGCTTCTACGCACAAGGTGGCACCTCATCCCGGCCCAAGGGTGGTGGCAGGAACCCAGGAGGCGCTCGGGGACTCAGCAGGGCCCGCCCCTGGGGCCAGGGGTCTGGCAGGCTCTGGGGGAAAATGGACTACGGAAGCCGAGAGGGGCCCGTCCGCGCCAAAACCCAAAACGCGCTGCGGCCTCCAGGGACACAGGGGACACAAGTGGCTGTGTGGCTTGCAGTGCCCGACCAGAGGGAGGGAGGTTGTCTGGCTGCTGAGGCGCAGCCGGTGTCAGCCCTTCGGAGAACTGCCCGTGGATGCTTCGGGAATGGGGGCTGCCAACTCAGAACCCCCGTTCCCTGTGGCTGCAGCCAGCCAGGGGGCTCCAGGGTCGGGCGGGCCTGGGGGGCTTCTTGCCTGTGTGCAGGGCTTCTACGCACAAGGTGGCACCACATCCCGGCCCAAGGGTGGTGGCAGGAACCCAGGAGGTGCTCGGGGACTCAGCAGGGCCGCCCCTGGGGCCAGGGGTCTGGCAGGCTCCGGGGGCAAATGGACTATGGAAGCCGAGAGGGGCCCGTCCGCGCCAAAACCCAAAACGCGCTGCGGCCTCCAGGGACACAGGGGACACAAGTGGCTGTGTGGCTTGCAGTGCCCGACCAGAGGGAGGGAGGTTGTCTGGCTGCTGAGGCGCAGCCAGTGTCAGCCCTTCAGGGAACTGCCCGTGGATGCTTCGGGAATGGGGGCTGCCAACTCAGAACCCCCGTTCCCTGTGGCTGCAGCCAGCCAGGGGGCTCCAGGGTCGGGCGGGCCTGGGGGGCTTCTTGCCTGTGTGCAGGGCTTCTACGCACAAGGTGGCACCTCATCCCGGCCCAAGGGTGGTGGCAGGAACCCAGGAGGCGCTCGGGGACTCAGCAGGGCCCGCCCCTGGGGCCAGGGGTCTGGCAGGCTCTGGGGGCAAATGGGACTACGGAAGCCGAGAGGGGCCCGTCCACGCCAAAACCCAAAACGTGCTGCGGCCTCCAGGGACACAGGGGACACAAGTGGCTGTGTGGCTTGCAGTGCCCGACCAGAGGGAGGGAGGTTGTCTGGCTGCTGAGGCGCAGCCGGTGTCAGCCCTTCGGGGAACTGCCCGTGGATGCTTCGGGAATGGGGGCTGCCAACTCAGAACCCCCGTTCCCTGTGGCTGCAGCCAGCCAGGGGGCTCCAGGGTCGGGCGCGCCCGCGGGCCTGGGGGGCTTCTTGCCTGTGTGCAGGGCTTCTACGCACAAGGTGGCACCTCATCCCGGCCCAAGGGTGGTGGCAGGAACCCAGGAGGCGCTCGGGGACTCAGCAGGGCCCGCCCCTGGGGCCAGGGGTCTGGCAGGCTCCGGGGGCAAATGGACTACGGAAGCCGAGAGGGGCCTGTCCGTGCCAAAACCCAAAACGTGCTGCGGCCTCCAGGGACACAGGGGACACGAGTGGCTGTGTGGCTTGCAGTGCCCGACCAGAGGGAGGGAAGTTGTCTGGCTGCTGAGGCGCAGCCGGTGTCAGCCCTTCGGGGAACTGCCCGTGGATGCTTCGGGAATGGGGGCTGCCAACTCAGAACCCCCGTTCCCTGTGGCTGCAGCCAGCCAGGGGGCTCCAGGGTCGGGCGCGCCCGCGAGCCTGGGGTGCTTCTTGCCTGTGTGCAGGGCTTCTACGCACAAGGTGGCACCTCATCCCGGCCCAAGGGTGGTGGCAGGAACCCAGGAGGCGCTCGGGGACTCAGCAGGGCCCGCCCCTGGGGCCAGGGGTCTGGCAGGCTCCGGGCGCAAATGGACTACGGAAGCCGAGAGGGTCCCGTCCGCGCCAAAACCCAAAACGCGCTGCGGCCTCCAGGGACACAGGGGACACAAGTGGCTGTGTGGCTTCCAGTGCCCGACCAGAAGGAGGGAGGTTGTCTGGCTGCTGAGGCGCAGCCGGTGTCAGCCCTTCGGGGAACTGCCCGTGGATGCTTCGGGAATGGGGGCTGCCAACTCAGAACCCCCGTTCCCTGTGGCTGCAGCCAGCCAGGGGGCTCCAGGGTCGGGCGCGCCCGCGGGCCTGGGGGGCTTCTTGCCTGTGTGCAGGGCTTCTACGCACAAGGTGGCACCTCATCCCGGCCCAAGGGTGGTGGCAGGAACCCAGGAGGCGCTCGGGGACTCAGCAGGGCCCGCCCCTGGGGCCAGGGGTCTGGCAGGCTCTGGGGGAAAATGGACTACGGAAGCCGAGAGGGGCCCGTCCGCGCCAAAACCCAAAACGCGCTGCGGCCTCCAGGGACACAGGGGACACAAGTGGCTGTGTGGCTTGCAGTGCCCGACCAGAGGGAGGGAGGTTGTCTGGCTGCTGAGGCGCAGCCGGTGTCAGCCCTTCGGAGAACTGCCCGTGGATGCTTCGGGAATGGGGGCTGCCAACTCAGAACCCCCGTTCCCTGTGGCTGCAGCCAGCCAGGGGGCTCCAGGGTCGGGCGGGCCTGGGGGGCTTCTTGCCTGTGTGCAGGGCTTCTACGCACAAGGTGGCACCACATCCCGGCCCAAGGGTGGTGGCAGGAACCCAGGAGGTGCTCGGGGACTCAGCAGGGCCGCCCCTGGGGCCAGGGGTCTGGCAGGCTCCGGGGGCAAATGGACTATGGAAGCCGAGAGGGGCCCGTCCGCGCCAAAACCCAAAACGCGCTGCGGCCTCCAGGGACACAGGGGACACAAGTGGCTGTGTGGCTTGCAGTGCCCGACCAGAGGGAGGGAGGTTGTCTGGCTGCTGAGGCGCAGCCAGTGTCAGCCCTTCAGGGAACTGCCCGTGGATGCTTCGGGAATGGGGGCTGCCAACTCAGAACCCCCGTTCCCTGTGGCTGCAGCCAGCCAGGGGGCTCCAGGGTCGGGCGGGCCTGGGGGGCTTCTTGCCTGTGTGCAGGGCTTCTACGCACAAGGTGGCACCTCATCCCGGCCCAAGGGTGGTGGCAGGAACCCAGGAGGCGCTCGGGGACTCAGCAGGGCCCGCCCCTGGGGCCAGGGGTCTGGCAGGCTCTGGGGGCAAATGGACTACGGAAGCCGAGAGGGGCCCGTCCGCGCCAAAACCCAAAACGTGCTGCGGCCTCCAGGGACACAGGGGACACAAGTGGCTGTGTGGCTTGCAGTGCCCGACCAGAGGGAGGGAGGTTGTCTGGCTGCTGAGGCGCAGCCGGTGTCAGCCCTTCGGGGAACTGCCCGTGGATGCTTCGGGAATGGGGGCTGCCAACTCAGAACCCCCGTTCCCTGTGGCTGCAGCCAGCCAGGGGGCTCCAGGGTCGGGCGCGCCCGCGGGCCTGGGGGGCTTCTTGCCTGTGTGCAGGGCTTCTACGCACAAGGTGGCACCTCATCCCGGCCCAAGGGTGGTGGCAGGAACCCAGGAGGCGCTCGGGGACTCAGCAGGGCCCGCCCCTGGGGCCAGGGGTCTGGCAGGCTCCGGGGGCAAATGGACTACGGAAGCCGAGAGGGGCCTGTCCGTGCCAAAACCCAAAACGTGCTGCGGCCTCCAGGGACACAGGGGACACGAGTGGCTGTGTGGCTTGCAGTGCCCGACCAGAGGGAGGGAAGTTGTCTGGCTGCTGAGGCGCAGCCGGTGTGAGCCCTTCGGGGAACTGCCCGTGGATGCTTCGGGAATGGGGGCTGCCAACTCAGAACCCCCGTTCCCTGTGGCTGCAGCCAGCCAGGGGGCTCCAGGGTCGGGCGCGCCCGCGACCCTGGGGTGCTTCTTGCCTGTGTGCAGGGCTTCTACGCACAAGGTGGCACCTCATCCCGGCCCAAGGGTGGTGGCAGGAACCCAGGAGGCGCTCGGGGACTCAGCAGGGCCCGCCCCTGGGGCCAGGGGTCTGGCAGGCTCCGGGCGCAAATGGACTACGGAAGCCGAGAGGGTCCCGTCCGCGCCAAAACCCAAAACGCGCTGCGGCCTCCAGGGACACAGGGGACACAAGTGGCTGTGTGGCTTGCAGTGCCCGACCAGAAGGAGGGAGGTTGTCTGGCTGCTGAGGCGCAGCCGGTGTCAGCCCTTCGGGGAACTGCCCGTGGATGCTTCGGGAATGGGGGCTGCCAACTCAGAACCCCCGTTCCCTGTGGCTGCAGCCAGCCAGGGGGCTCCAGGGTCGGGCGCGCCCGCGGGCCTGGGGGGCTTCTTGCCTGTGTGCAGGGCTTCTACGCACAAGGTGGCACCTCATCCCGGCCCAAGGGTGGTGGCAGGAACCCAGGAGGCGCTCGGGGACTCAGCAGGGCCCGCCCCTGGGGCCAGGGGTCTGGCAGGCTCTGGGGGAAAATGGACTACGGAAGCCGAGAGGGGCCCGTCCGCGCCAAAACCCAAAACGCGCTGCGGCCTCCAGGGACACAGGGGACACAAGTGGCTGTGTGGCTTGCAGTGCCCGACCAGAGGGAGGGAGGTTGTCTGGCTGCTGAGGCGCAGCCGGTGTCAGCCCTTCGGAGAACTACCCGTGGATGCTTCGGGAATGGGGGCTGCCAACTCAGAACCCCCGTTCCCTGTGGCTGCAGCCAGCCAGGGGGCTCCAGGGTCGGGCGGGCCTGGGGTGCTTCTTGCCTGTGTGCAGGGCTTCTACGCACAAGGTGGCACCACATCCCGGCCCAAGGGTGGTGGCAGGAACCCAGGAGGTGCTCGGGGACTCAGCAGGGCCGCCCCTGGGGCCAGGGGTCTGGCAGGCTCCGGGGGCAAATGGACTATGGAAGCCGAGAGGGGCCCGTCCGCGCCAAAACCCAAAACGCGCTGCGGCCTCCAGGGACACAGGGGACACAAGTGGCTGTGTGGCTTGCAGTGCCCGACCAGAGGGAGGGAGGTTGTCTGGCTGCTGAGGCGCAGCCAGTGTCAGCCCTTCAGGGAACTGCCCGTGGATGCTTCGGGAATGGGGGCTGCCAACTCAGAACCCCCGTTCCCTGTGGCTGCAGCCAGCCAGGGGGCTCCAGGGTCGGCCGGGCCTGGGGGGCTTCTTGCCTGTGTGCAGGGCTTCTACGCACAAGGTGGCACCTCATCCCGGCCCAAGGGTGGTGGCAGGAACCCAGGAGGCACTCTGGGACTCAGCAAGGCCCGCCCCTGGGGCCAGGGGTCTGGCAGGCTCCGGGGTAAATGGACTACGGAAGCCGAGAGGGGCCCGTCCGCGCCAAAACCCAAAACGCGCTGCGGCCTCCAGGGACACAGGGGACACGAGTGGCTGTGTGGCTTGCAGTGCCCGACCAGAGGGAGGGAAGTTGTCTGGCTGCTGAGGCGCAGCCGGTGTCAGCCCTTCGGGGAACTGCCCGTGGATGCTTCGGGAATGGGGGCTGCCAACTCAGAACCCCCGTTCCCTGTGGCTGCAGCCAGCCAGGGGGCTCCAGGGTCGGGCGCGCCCGCGGGCCTGGGGGGCTTCTTGCCTGTGTGCAGGGCTTCTACGCACAAGGTGGCACCTCATCCCGGCCCAAGGGTGGTGGCAGGAACCCAGGAGGCGCTCGGGGACTCAGCAGGGCCCGCCCCTGGGGCCAGGGTTCTGGCAGGCTCCGGGGGCAAATGGACTATGGAAGCCGAGAGGGGCCCGTCCGCGCCAAAACCCAAAACGCGCTGCGGCCTCCAGGGACACAGGGGACACAAGTGGCTGTGTGGCTTGCAGTGCCCGACCAGAAGGAGGGAGGTTGTCTGGCTGCTGAGGCGCAGCCGGTGTCAGCCCTTCGGGGAACTGCCCGTGGATGCTTCGGGAATGGGGGCTGCCAACTCAGAACCCCCGTTCCCTGTGGCTGCAGCCAGCCAGGGGGCTCCAGGGTCGGGCGCGCCCGCGGGCCTGGGGGGCTTCTTGCCTGTGTGCAGGGCTTCTACGCACAAGGTGGCACCTCATCCCGGCCCAAGGGTGGTGGCAGGAACCCAGGAGGCGCTCGGGGACTCAGCAGGGCCCGCCCCTGGGGCCAGGGGTCTGGCAGGCTCTGGGGGAAAATGGACTACGGAAGCCGAGAGGGGCCCGTCCGCGCCAAAACCCAAAACGCGCTGCGGCCTCCAGGGACACAGGGGACACAAGTGGCTGTGTGGCTTGCAGTGCCCGACCAGAGGGAGGGAGGTTGTCTGGCTGCTGAGGCGCAGCCGGTGTCAGCCCTTCGGAGAACTACCCGTGGATGCTTCGGGAATGGGGGCTGCCAACTCAGAACCCCCGTTCCCTGTGGCTGCAGCCAGCCAGGGGGCTCCAGGGTCGGGCGGGCCGGGGGTGCTTCTTGCCTGTGTGCAGGGCTTCTACGCACAAGGTGGCACCACATCCCGGCCCAAGGGTGGTGGCAGGAACCCAGGAGGTGCTCGGGGACTCAGCAGGGCCGCCCCTGGGGCCAGGGGTCTGGCAGGCTCCGGGGGCAAATGGACTATGGAAGCCGAGAGGGGCCCGTCCGCGCCAAAACCCAAAACGCGCTGCGGCCTCCAGGGACACAGGGGACACAAGTGGCTGTGTGGCTTGCAGTGCCCGACCAGAGGGAGGGAGGTTGTCTGGCTGCTGAGGCGCAGCCAGTGTCAGCCCTTCAGGGAACTGCCCGTGGATGCTTCGGGAATGGGGGCTGCCAACTCAGAACCCCCGTTCCCTGTGGCTGCAGCCAGCCAGGGGGCTCCAGGGTCGGCCGGGCCTGGGGGGCTTCTTGCCTGTGTGCAGGGCTTCTACGCACAAGGTGGCACCTCATCCCGGCCCAAGGGTGGTGGCAGGAACCCAGGAGGCACTCTGGGACTCAGCAAGGCCCGCCCCTGGGGCCAGGGGTCTGGCAGGCTCCGGGGTAAATGGACTACGGAAGCCGAGAGGGGCCCGTCCGCGCCAAAACCCAAAACGTGCTGCGGCCTCCAGGGACACAGGGGACACGAGTGGCTGTGTGGCTTGCAGTGCCCGACCAGAGGGAGGGAAGTTGTCTGGCTGCTGAGGCGCAGCCGGTGTCAGCCCTTCGGGGAACTGCCCGTGGATGCTTCGGGAATGGGGGCTGCCAACTCAGAACCCCCGTTCCCTGTGGCTGCAGCCAGCCAGGGGGCTCCAGGGTCGGGCGCGCCCGCGGGCCTGGGGGGCTTCTTGCCTGTGTGCAGGGCTTCTACGCACAAGGTGGCACCTCATCCCGGCCCAAGGGTGGTGGCAGGAACCCAGGAGGCGCTCGGGGACTCAGCAGGGCCCGCCCCTGGGGCCAGGGTTCTGGCAGGCTCCGGGGGCAAATGGACTATGGAAGCCGAGAGGGGCCCGTCCGCGCCAAAACCCAAAACGCGCTGCGGCCTCCAGGGACACAGGGGACACAAGTGGCTGTGTGGCTTGCAGTGCCCGACCAGAAGGAGGGAGGTTGTCTGCCTGCTTAGGCGCAGCCGGTGTCAGCCCTTCGGGGAACTGCCCGTGGATGCTTCGGGAATGGGGGCTGCCAACTCAGAACCCCCGTTCCCTGTGGCTGCAGCCAGCCAGGGGGCTCCAGGGTCGGGCACGCCCGCGGGCCTGGGGGGCTTCTTGCCTGTGTGCAGGGCTTCTACGCACAAGGTGGCACCTCATCCCGGCCCAAGGGTGGTGGCAGGAACCCAGGAGGCGCTCGGGGACTCAGCAGGGCCCGCCCCTGGGGCCAGGGGTCTGGCAGGCTCTGGGGGCAAATGGACTACGGAAGCCGAGAGGGGCCCGTCCGTGCCAAAACCCAAAACGTGCTGCGGCCTCCAGGGACACAGGGGACACGAGTGGCTGTGTGGCTTGCAGTGCCCGACCAGAGGGAGGGAAGTTGTCTGGCTGCTGAGGCGCAGCCGGTGTCAGCCATTCGGGGAACTGCCCGTGGATGCTTCGGGAATGGGGGCTGCCAACTCAGAACCCCCGTTCCCTGTGGCTGCAGCCAGCCAGGGGGCTCCAGGGTCGGGCGCGCCCGCGGGCCTGGGGGGCTTCTTGCCTGTGTGCAGGGCTTCTACGCACAAGGTGGCACCTCATCCCGGCCCAAGGGTGGTGGCAGGAACCCAGGAGGCGCTCGGGGACTCAGCAGGGCCCGCCCCTGGGGCCAGGGGTCTGGCAGGCTCCGGGGGCAAATGGACTACGGAAGCCGAGAGGGGCCCGTCCGCGCCAAAACCCAAAACGCGCTGCGGCCTCCAGGGACACAGGGGACACAAGTGGCTGTGTGGCTTGCAGTGCCCGACCAGAGGGAGGGAGGTTGTCTGGCTGCTGAGGCGCAGCCGGTGTCAGCCATTCGGGGAACTGCCCGTGGATGCTTCGGGAATGGGGGCTGCCAACTCAGAACCCCCGTTCCCTGTGGCTGCAGCCAGCCAGGGGGCTCCAGGGTCGGGCGGGCCTGGGGGGCTTCTTGCCTGTGTGCAGGGCTTCTACGCACAAGGTGGCACCTCATCCCGGCCCAAGGGTGGTGGCAGGAACCCAGGAGGCGCTCGGGGACTCAGCAGGGCCCGCCCCTGGGGCCAGGGGTCTGGCAGGCTCTGGGGGCAAATGGACTACGGAAGCCGAGAGGGGCCCGTCCGTGCCAAAACCCAAAACGTGCTGCGGCCTCCAGGGACACAGGGGACACGAGTGGCTGTGTGGCTTGCAGTGCCCGACCAGAGGGAGGGAAGTTGTCTGGCTGCTGAGGCGCAGCCGGTGTCAGCCATTCGGGGAACTGCCCGTGGATGCTTCGGGAATGGGGGCTGCCAACTCAGAACCCCCGTTCCCTGTGGCTGCAGCCAGCCAGGGGGCTCCAGGGTCGGGCGGGCCTGGGGGGCTTCTTGCCTGTGTGCAGGGCTTCTACGCACAAGGTGGCACCTCATCCCGGCCCAAGGGTGGTGGCAGGAACCCAGGAGGCGCTCGGGGACTCAGCAGGGCCCGCCCCTGGGCCAGGGGTCTGGCAGGCTCTGGGGGCAAATGGACTACGGAAGCCGAGAGGGGCCCGTCCGCGCCAAAACCCAAAACGCGCTGCGGCCTCCAGGGACACAGGGGACACAAGTGGCTGTGTGGCTTGCAGTGCCCGACCAGAGGGAGGGAGGTTGTCTGGCTGCTGAGGCGCAGCCGGTGACAGCCCTTCGGGGAACTGCCCGTGGATGCTTCGGGAATGGGGGCTGCCAACTCAGAACCCCCGTTCCCTGTGGCTGCAGCCAGCCAGGGGGCTCCAGGGTCGGGCGCGCCCGCGGGCCTGGGGGGCTTCTTGCCTGTGTGCAGGGCTTCTACGCACAAGGTGGCACCTCATCCCGGCCCAAGGGTGGTGGCAGGAACCCAGGAGGCGCTCGGGGACTCAGCAGGGCCCGCCCCTGGGGCCAGGGGTCTGGCAGGCTCCGGGGGCAAATGGACTACGGAAGCCGAGAGGGGCCCGTCCGCGCCAAAACCCAAAACGCGCTGCGGCCTCCAGGGACACAGGGGACACAAGTGGCTGTGTGGCTTGCAGTGCCCGACCAGAGGGAGGGAGGTTGTCTGGCTGCTGAGGCGCAGCCGGTGTCAGCCCTTCGGGGAACTGCCCGTGGATGCTTCGGGAATGGGGGCTGCCAACTCAGAACCCCCGTTCCCTGTGGCTGCAGCCAGCCAAGGGGCTCCATGGTGGGGCACGCCCGCGGGCCTGGGGGGCTTCTTGCCTGTGTGCAGGGCTTCTACGCACAAGGTGGCACCTCATCCCGGCCCAAGGGTGGTGGCAGGAACCCAGGAGGCGCTCGGGGACTCAGCAGGGCCCGCCCCTGGGGCCAGGGGTCTGGCAGGCTCCGGGGGCAAATGGACTACGGAAGCCGAGAGGGGCCCGTCCGCGCCAAAACCCAAAACGCGCTGCGGCCTCCAGGGACACAGGGGACACAAGTGGCTGCGTGGCTTGCAGTGCCCGACCAGAGGGAGGGAGGTTGTCTGGCTGCTGAGGCGTAGCCGGTGTCAGCCCTTCGGGGAACTGCCCGTGGATGCTTCGGGAATGGGGGCTGCCAACTCAGAACCCCCGTTCCCTGTGGCTGCAGCCAGCCAGGGGGCTCCAGGGTCGGGCGCGCCCGCGGGCCTGGGGGGCTTCTTGCCTGTGTGCAGGGCTTCTACGCACAAGGTGGCACCTCATCCCGGCCCAAGGGTGGTGGCAGGAACCCAGGAGGCGCTCGGGGACTCAGCAGGGCCCGCCCCTGGGGCCAGGGGTCTGGCAGGCTCCGGGGGCAAATGGACTACGGAAGCCGAGAGGGGCCCGTCCGTGCCAAAACCCAAAACGTGCTGCGGCCTCCAGGGACACAGGGGACACGAGTGGCTGTGTGGCTTGCAGTGCCCGACCAGAGGGAGGGAAGTTGTCTGGCTGCTGAGGCGCAGCCGGTGTCAGCCATTCGGGGAACTGCCCGTGGATGCTTCGGGAATGGGGGCTGCCAACTCAGAACCCCCGTTCCCTGTGGCTGCAGCCAGCCAGGGGGCTCCAGGGTCGGGCGCGCCCGCGGGACTGGGGGGCTTCTTGCCTGTGTGCAGGGCTTCTACGCACAAGGTGGCACCTCATCCCGGCCCAAGGGTGGTGGCAGGAACCCAGGAGGCGCTCGGGGACTCAGCAGGGCCCGCCCCTGGGGCCAGGGGTCTGGCAGGCTCTGGGGGCAAATGGACTACGGAAGCCGAGAGGGGCCCGTCCGTGCCAAAACCCAAAACGTGCTGCGGCCTCCAGGGACACAGGGGACACGAGTGGCTGTGTGGCTTGCAGTGCCCGACCAGAGGGAGGGAAGTTGTCTGGCTGCTGAGGCGCAGCCGGTGTCAGCCATTCGGGGAACTGCCCGTGGATGCTTCGGGAATGGGGGCTGCCAACTCAGAACCCCCGTTCCCTGTGGCTGCAGCCAGCCAGGGGGCTCCAGGGTCGGGCGCGCCCGCGGGCCTGGGGGGCTTCTTGCCTGTGTGCAGGGCTTCTACGCACAAGGTGGCACCTCATCCCGGCCCAAGGGTGGTGGCAGGAACCCAGGAGGCGCTCGGGGACTCAGCAGGGCCCGCCCCTGGGGCCAGGGGTCTGGCAGGCTCCGGGGGCAAATGGACTACGGAAGCCGAGAGGGGCCCGTCCGCGCCAAAACCCAAAACGCGCTGCGGCCTCCAGGGACACAGGGGACACAAGTGGCTTTGTGGCTTGCAGTGCCCGACCAGAGGGAGGGAGGTTGTCTGGCTGCTGAGGCGCAGCCGGTGTCAGCCCTTCGGGGAACTGCCCGTGGATGCTTCGGGAATGGGGGCTGCCAACTCAGAACCCCCGTTCCCTGTGGCTGCAGCCAGCCAGGGGGCTCCAGGGTCGGGCGGGCCTGGGGGGCTTCTTGCCTGTGTGCAGGGCTTCTACGCACAAGGTGGCACCTCATCCCGGCCCAAGGGTGGTGGCAGGAACCCAGGAGGCGCTCGGGGACTCAGCAGGGCCCGCCCCTGGGCCAGGGGTCTGGCAGGCTCTGGGGGCAAATGGACTACGGAAGCCGAGAGGGGCCCGTCCGCGCCAAAACCCAAAACGCGCTGCGGCCTCCAGGGACACAGGGGACACAAGTGGCTGTGTGGCTTGCAGTGCCCGACCAGAGGGAGGGAGGTTGTCTGGCTGCTGAGGCGCAGCCGGTGACAGCCCTTCGGGGAACTGCCCGTGGATGCTTCGGGAATGGGGGCTGCCAACTCAGAACCCCCGTTCCCTGTGGCTGCAGCCAGCCAGGGGCCACCAGGGTCGGGCGCGCCCGCGGGCCTGGGGGGCTTCTTGCCTGTGTGCAGGGCTTCTACGCACAAGGTGGCACCTCATCCCGGCCCAAGGGTGGTGGCAGGAACCCAGGAGGCGCTCGGGGACTCAGCAGGGCCCGCCCCTGGGGCCAGGGGTCTGGCAGGCTCCGGGGGCAAATGGACTACGGAAGCCGAGAGGGGCCCGTCCGCGCCAAAACCCAAAACGCGCTGCGGCCTCCAGGGACACAGGGGACACAAGTGGCTGTGTGGCTTGCAGTGCCCGACCAGAGGGAGGGAGGTTGTCTGGCTGCTGAGGCGCAGCCGGTGTCAGCCCTTCGGGGAACTGCCCGTGGATGCTTCGGGAATGGGGGCTGCCAACTCAGAACCCCCGTTCCCTGTGGCTGCAGCCAGCCAAGGGGCTCCATGGTGGGGCACGCCCGCGGGCCTGGGGGGCTTCTTGCCTGTGTGCAGGGCTTCTACGCACAAGGTGGCACCTCATCCCGGCCCAAGGGTGGTGGCAGGAACCCAGGAGGCGCTCGGGGACTCAGCAGGGCCCGCCCCTGGGGCCAGGGGTCTGGCAGGCTCCGGGGGCAAATGGACTACGGAAGCCGAGAGGGGCCCGTCCGCGCCAAAACCCAAAACGCGCTGCGGCCTCCAGGGACACAGGGGACACAAGTGGCTGCGTGGCTTGCAGTGCCCGACCAGAGGGAGGGAGGTTGTCTGGCTGCTGAGGCGTAGCCGGTGTCAGCCCTTCGGGGAACTGCCCGTGGATGCTTCGGGAATGGGGGCTGCCAACTCAGAACCCCCGTTCCCTGTGGCTGCAGCCAGCCAGGGGGCTCCAGGGTCGGGCGCGCCCGCGGGCCTGGGGGGCTTCTTGCCTGTGTGCAGGGCTTCTACGCACAAGGTGGCACCTCATCCCGGCCCAAGGGTGGTGGCAGGAACCCAGGAGGCGCTCGGGGACTCAGCAGGGCCCGCCCCTGGGGCCAGGGGTCTGGCAGGCTCCGGGGGCAAATGGACTACGGAAGCCGAGAGGGGCCCGTCCGTGCCAAAACCCAAAACGTGCTGCGGCCTCCAGGGACACAGGGGACACGAGTGGCTGTGTGGCTTGCAGTGCCCGACCAGAGGGAGGGAAGTTGTCTGGCTGCTGAGGCGCAGCCGGTGTCAGCCATTCGGGGAACTGCCCGTGGATGCTTCGGGAATGGGGGCTGCCAACTCAGAACCCCCGTTCCCTGTGGCTGCAGCCAGCCAGGGGGCTCCAGGGTCGGGCGCGCCCGCGGGCCTGGGGGGCTTCTTGCCTGTGTGCAGGGCTTCTACGCACAAGGTGGCACCTCATCCCGGCCCAAGGGTGGTGGCAGGAACCCAGGAGGCGCTCGGGGACTCAGCAGGGCCCGCCCCTGGGGCCAGGGGTCTGGCAGGCTCCGGGGGCAAATGGACTACGGAAGCCGAGAGGGGCCCGTCCGCGCCAAAACCCAAAACGCGCTGCGGCCTCCAGGGACACAGGGGACACAAGTGGCTGTGTGGCTTGCAGTGCCCGACCAGAGGGAGGGAGGTTGTCTGGCTGCTGAGGCGCAGCCGGTGTCAGCCCTTCGGGGAACTGCCCGTGGATGCTTCGGGAATGGGGGCTGCCAACTCAGAACCCCCGTTCCCTGTGGCTGCAGCCAGCCAGGGGGCTCCAGGGTCGGGCGGGCCTGAGGGGCTTCTTGCCTGTGTGCAGGGCTTCTACGCACAAGGTGGCACCTCATCCCGGCCCAAGGGTGGTGGCAGGAACCCAGGAGGCGCTCGGGGACTCAGCAGGGCCCGCCCCTGGGGCCAGGGGTCTGGCAGGCTCTGGGGGCAAATGGACTACGGAAGCCGAGAAGGGCCCGTCCGCGCCAAAACCCAAAACGCGCTGCGGCCTCCAGGGACACAGGGGACACAAGTGGCTGTGTGGCTTGCAGTGCCCGACCAGAGGGAGGGAGGTTGTCTGGCTGCTGAGGCGCAGCCGGTGTCAGCCCTTCGGGGAACTGCCCGTGGATGCTTCGGGAATGGGGGCTGCCAACTCAGAACCCCCGTTCCCTGTGGCTGCAGCCAGCCAGGGGGCTCCAGGGTCGGGCGCGCCCGCGGGCCTGGGGGGCTTCTTGCCTGTGTGCAGGGCTTCTACTCACAAGGTGGCACCTCATCCAGGGTTAAGGGTGGTGGCAGGAACCCAGGAGGCGCTCGGGGACTCAGCAGGGCCCGCCCCTGGGGCCAGGGGTCTGGCAGGCTCTGGGGGCAAATGGACTACGGAAGCCGAGAGGGGCCCGTCCGAGCCAAAACCCAAAACGTGCTGTGGCCTCCAGGGACACAGGGGACACGAGTGGCTGTGTGGCTTGCAGTGCCCGACCAGAGGGAGGGAGGTTGTCTGGCTGCTGAGGCGCAGCCGGTGTCAGCCCTTCGGGGAACTGCCCGTGGATGCTTCGGGAATGGGGGCTGCCAACTCAGAACCCCCGTTCCCTGTGGCTGCAGCCAGCCAGGGGGCTCCAGGGTCGGGCGCGCCCGCGGGCCGGGGGGGCTTCTTGCCTGTGTGCAGGGCTTCTACGCACAAGGTGGCACCTCATCCCGGCCCAAGGGTGGTGGCAGGAACCCAGGAGGCGCTCGGGGACTCAGCAGGGCCCGCCCCTGGGGCCAGGGGTCTGGCAGGCTCTGGGGGCAAATGGACTACGGAAGCCGAGAGGGGCCCGTCCGCGCCAAAACCCAAAACGTGCTGCAGCCTCCAGGGACACAGGGGACACGAGTGGCTGTGTGGCTTTCAGTGCCCGACCAGAGGGAGGGAGGTTGTCTGGCTGCTGAGGCGCAGCTGGTGTCAGCCCTTCGGGGAACTGCCCGTGGATGCTTCGGGAATGGGGGCTGCCAACTCAGAACCCCCGTTCCCTGTGGCTGCAGCCAGCCAGGGGGCTCCAGGGTCGGGCGCGCCCGCGGGCCTGGGGGGCTTCTTGCCTGTGTGCAGGGCTTCTACGCACAAGGTGGCACCTCATCCCGGCCCAAGGGTGGTGGCAGGAACCCAGGAGGCGCTCGGGGACTCAGCAGGGCCCGCCCCTGGGGCCAGGGGTCTGGCAGGCTCCGGGGGCAAATGGACTACGGAAGCCGAGAGGGGCCCGTCCGAGCCAAAACCCAAAACGTGCTGCGGCCTCCAGGGACACAGGGGACACGAGTGGCTGTGTGGCTTGCAGTGCCCGACCAGAGGGAGGGAAGTTGTCTGGCTGCTGAGGCGCAGCCGGTGTCAGCCATTCGGGGAACTGCCCGTGGATGCTTCGGGAATGGGGGCTGCCAACTCAGAACGCCCGTTCCCTGTGACTGCAGCCAGCCAGGGGGCTCCAGGGTCGGGCGCGCCCGCGGGCCTGGGGGGCTTCTTGCCTGTGTGCAGGGCTTCCACGCACAAGGTGGCACCTCATCCTGGCCCAAGGGTGGTGGCAGGAACCCAGGAGGCGCTCGGGGACTCAGCAGGGCCCGCCCCTGGGGCCAGGGGTCTGGCAGGCTCCGGGGCAAATGGACTACGGAAGCCGAGAGGGGCCCGTCCGCGCCAAAACCCAAAACGCGCTGCGGCCTCCAGGGACACAGGGGACACGAGTGGCTGTGTGGCTTGCAGTGCCCGACCAGAGGGAGGGAGGTTGTCTGGCTGCTGAGGCGCAGCCGGTGTCAGCCCTTCGGGGAACTGCCCGTGGATGCTTCGGGAATGGGGGCTGCCAACTCAGAACCCCCGTTCCCTGTGGCTGCAGCCAGCCAGGGGGCTCCAGGGTCGGGCGGGCCTGGGGGGCTTCTTGCCTGTGTGCAGGGCTTCCACGCACAAGGTGGCACCTCATCCCGGCCCAAGGGTGGTGGCAGGAACCCAGGAGGCGCTCGGGGACTCAGCAGGGCCCGCCCCTGGGGCCAGGGGTCTGGCAGGCTCTGGGGGCAAATGGACTACGGAAGCCGAGAGGGGCCCGTCCGCGCCAAAACCCAAAACGCGCTGCGGCCTCCAGGGACACAGGGGACACAAGTGGCTGTGTGGCTTGCAGTGCCCGACCAGAGGGAGGGAGGTTGTCTGGCTGCTGAGGTGCAGCTGGTGTCAGCCCTTCGGGGAACTGCCCGTGGATGCTTCGGGAATGGGGGCTGCCAACTCAGAACCCCCGTTCTCTGTGGCTGCAGCCAGCCAGGGCGCTCCAGGGTCGGGCGCGCCCGCGGGCCTGGGGGGCTTCTTGCCTGTGTGCAGGGCTTCTACGCACAAGGTGGCACCTCATCCCGGCCCAAGGGTGGTGGCAGGAACCCAGGAGGCGCTCGGGGACTCAGCAGGGCCCGCCCCTGGGGCCAGGGGTCTGGCAGGCTCTGGGGGCAAATGGACTACGGAAGCCGAGAGGGGCCCGTCCACGCCAAAACCCAAAACGCGCTGCGGCCTCCAGGGACACAGGGGACACAAGTGGCTGTGTGGCTTGCAGTGCCCGACCATAGGGAGGGAGGTTGTCTGGCTGCTGAGGCGCAGCCGGTGTCAGCCCTTCGGGGAACTGCCCGTGGATGCTTCGGGAATGGGGGCTGCCAACTCAGAACCCCCGTTCCCTGTGGCTGCAGCCAGCCAGGGGGTTCCAGGTTCGGGCGTGCCCGAGGGCCTGGGGGGCTTCTTGCCTGTGTGCAGGGCTTCTACGCACAAGGTGGCACCTCATCCCGGCCCAAGGGTGGTGGCAGGAACCCAGGAGGCGCTCGGGGACTCAGCAGGGCCCGCCCCTGGGGCCAGGGGTCTGGCAGGCTCTGGGGGCAAATGGACTACGGAAGCCGAGAGGGGCCCGTCCGCGCCAAAACCCAAAACGCGCTGCGGCCTCCAGGGACACAGGGGACACAAGTGGCTGTGTGGCTTGCAGTGCCCGACCAGAGGGAGGGAGGTTGTCTGGCTGCTGAGGCGCAGCCGGTGTCAGCCCTTCGGGGAACTGCCCATGGATGCTTCGGGAATGGGGGCTGCCAACTCAGAACCCCCGTTCCCTGTGGCTGCAGCCAGCCAGGGGGCTCCAGGGTCGGGCGCGCCCGCGGGCCTGGGGGGCTTCTTGCCTGTGTGCAGGGCTTCTACGCACAAGGTGGCACCTCATCCCGGCCCAAGGGTGGTGGCAGGAACCCAGGAGGCGCTCGGGGACTCAGCAGGGCCCGCCCCTGGGGCCAGGGGTCTGGCAGGCTCCGGGGTAAATGGACTACGGAAGCCGAGAGGGGCCCGTCCGCGCCAAAACCCAAAACGTGCTGCGGCCTCCAGGGACACAGGGGACACGAGTGGCTGTGTGGCTTGCAGTGCCCGACCAGAGGGAGGGAAGTTGTCTGGCTGCTGAGGCGCAGCCGGTGTCAGCCCTTCGGGGAACTGCCCGTGGATGCTTCGGGAATGGGGGCTGCCAACTCAGAACCCCCGTTCCCTGTGGCTGCAGCCAGCCAGGGGGCTCCAGGGTCGGGCGCGCCCGCGGGCCTGGGGGGCTTCTTGCCTGTGTGCAGGGCTTCTACGCACAAGGTGGCACCTCATCCCGGCCCAAGGGTGGTGGCAGGAACCCAGGAGGCGCTCGGGGACTCAGCAGGGCCCGCCCCTGGGGCCAGGGGTCTGGCAGGCTCCGGGGGCAAATGGACTATGGAAGCCGAGAGGGGCCCGTCCGCGCCAAAACCCAAAACGCGCTGCGGCCTCCAGGGACACAGGGGACACAAGTGGCTGTGTGGCTTGCAGTGCCCGACCAGAGGGAGGGAGGTTGTCTGCCTGCTGAGGCGCAGCCGGTGTCAGCCCTTCGGGGAACTGCCCGTGGATGCTTCGGGAATGGGGGCTGCCAACTCAGAACCCCCGTTCCCTGTGGCTGCAGCCAGCCAGGGGGCTCCAGGGTCGGGCGCGCCCGCGGGCCTGGGGGGCTTCTTGCCTGTGTGCAGGGCTTCTACGCACAAGGTGGCACCTCATCCCGGCCCAAGGGTGGTGGCAGGAACCCAGGAGGCGCTCGGGGACTCAGCAGGGCCCGCCCCTGGGGCCAGGGGTCTGGCAGGCTCCGGGGTAAATGGACTACGGAAGCCGAGAGGGGCCCGTCCGCGCCAAAACCCAAAACGTGCTGCGGCCTCCAGGGACACAGGGGACACGAGTGGCTGTGTGGCTTGCAGTGCCCGACCAGAGGGAGGGAAGTTGTCTGGCTGCTGAGGCGCAGCCGGTGTCAGCCCTTCGGGGAACTGCCCGTGGATGCTTCGGGAATGGGGGCTGCCAACTCAGAACCCCCGTTCCCTGTGACTGCAGCCAGCCAGGGGGCTCCAGGGTCGGGCGCACCCGCGGGCCTGGGGGGCTTCTTGCCTGTGTGCAGGGCTTCTACGCACAAGGTGGCACCTCATCCCGGCCCAAGGGTGGTGGCAGGAACCCAGGAGGCGCTCGGGGACTCAGCAGGGCCCGCCCCTGGGGACAGGGGTCTGGCAGGCTCCGGGGGCAAATGGACTATGGAAGCCGAGAGGGGCCCGTCCGCGCCAAAACCCAAAACGCGCTGCGGCCTCCAGGGACACAGGGGACACAAGTGGCTGTGTGGCTTGCAGTGCCCGACCAGAAGGAGGGAGGTTGTCTGCCTGCTGAGGCGCAGCCGGTGTCAGCCCTTCGAGGAACTGCCTGTGGATGCTTCGGGAATGGGGGCTGCCAACTCAGAACCCCCGTTCCCTGTGGCTGCAGCCAGCCAGGGGGCTCCAGGGTCGGGCGCGCCCGCGGGCCTGGGGGGCTTCTTGCCTGTGTGCAGGGCTTCTACGCACAAGGTGGCACCTCATCCCGGCCCAAGGGTGGTGGCAGGAACCCAGGAGGCGCTCGGGGACTCAGCAGGGCCCGCCCCTGGGGCCAGGGGTCTGGCAGGCTCCGGGGGCAAATGGACTACGGAAGCCGAGAGGGGCCCGTCCGCGCCAAAACCCAAAACGCGCTGCGGCCTCCAGGGACACAGGGGACACAAGTGGCTGTGTGGCTTGCAGTGCCCGACCAGAGGGAGGGAGGTTGTCTGGCTGCTGAGGCGCAGCCGGTGTCAGCCCTTTGGGGAACTGCCCGTGGATGCTTCGGGAATGGGGGCTGCCAACTCAGAACCCCCGTTCCCTGTGGCTGCAGCCAGCCAAGGGGCTCCAGGGTGGGGCACGCCCGCGGGCCTGGGGGGCTTCTTGCCTGTGTGCAGGGCTTCTACGCACAAGGTGGCACCTCATCCCGGCCCAAGGGTGGTGGCAGGAACCCAGGAGGCTCTCGGGGACTCAGCAGGGCCCGCCCCTGGGGCCAGGGGTCTGGCAGGCTCCGGGGGCAAATGGACTACGGAAGCCGAGAGGGGCCCGTCCGCGCCAAAACCCAAAACGCGCTGCGGCCTCCAGGGACACAGGGGACACAAGTGGCTGTGTGGCTTGCAGTGCCCGACCAGAGGGAGGGAGGTTGTCTGGCTGCTGAGGCGCAGCCGGTGTCAGCCCTTCGGGGAACTGCCCGTGGATGCTTCGGGAATGGGGGCTGCCAACTCAGAACCCCCGTTCCCTGTGGCTGCAGCCAGCCAGGGGGCTCCAGGGTCGGGCGCGCCCGCGGGCCTGGGGGGCTTCTTGCCTGTGTGCAGGGCTTCTACGCACAAGGTGGCACCTCATCCCGGCCCAAGGGTGGTGGCAGGAACCCAGGAGGCGCTCGGGGACTCAGCAGGGCCCGCCCCTGGGGCCAGGGGTCTGGCAGGCTCTGGGGGCAAATGGACTACGGAAGCCGAGAGGGGCCGGTCCGTGCCAAAACCCAAAACGTGCTGCGGCCTCCAGGGACACAGGGGACACGAGTGGCTGTGTGGCTTGCAGTGCCCGACCAGAGGGAGGGAAGTTGTCTGGCTGCTGAGGCGCAGCCGGTGTCAGCCATTCGGGGAACTGCCCGTGGATGCTTCGGGAATGGGGGCTGCCAACTCAGAACCCCCGTTCCCTGTGGCTGCAGCCAGCCAGGGGGCTCCAGGGTCGGGCGCGCCCGCGGGCCTGGGGGGCTTCTTGCCTGTGTGCAGGGCTTCTACGCACAAGGTGGCACCTCATCCCGGCCCAAGGGTGGTGGCAGGAACCCAGGAGGCGCTCGGGGACTCAGCAGGGCCCGCCCCTGGGGCCAGGGGTCTGGCAGGCTCTGGGGGCAAATGGACTACGGAAGCCGAGAGGGGCCCGTCCGTGCCAAAACCCAAAACGTGCTGCGGCCTCCAGGGACACAGGGGACACGAGTGGCTGTGTGGCTTGCAGTGCCCGACCAGAGGGAGGGAAGTTGTCTGGCTGCTGAGGCGCAGCCGGTGTCAGCCATTCGGGGAACTGCCCGTGGATGCTTCGGGAATGGGGGCTGCCAACTCAGAACCCCCGTTCCCTGTGGCTGCAGCCAGCCAGGGGGCTCCAGGGTCGGGCGCGCCCACGGGCCTGGGGGGCTTCTTGCCTGTGTGCAGGGCTTCTACGCACAAGGTGGCACCTCATCCCGGCCCAAGGGTGGTGGCAGGAACCCAGGAGGCGCTCGGGGACTCAGCAGGGCCCGCCCCTGGGGCCAGGGATCTGGCAGGCTCCGGGAGCAAATGGACTACGGAAGCCGAGAGGGGCCCGTCCGCGCCAAAACCCAAAACGCGCTGCGGCCTCCAGGGACACAGGGGACACAAGTGGCTGTGTGGCTTGCAGTGCCCGACCAGAGGGAGGGAGGTTGTCTGGCTGCTGAGGCGCAGCCGGTGTCAGCCCTTCGGGGAACTGCCCGTGGATGCTTCGGGAATGGGGGCTGCCAACTCAGAACCCCCGTTCCCTGTGGCTGCAGCCAGCCAGGGGGCTCCAGGGTCGGGCGCTCCCGCGGGCCTGGGGGCTTCTTGCCTGTGTGCAGGGCTTCTACGCACAAGGTGGCACCTCATCCCGGCCCAAGGGTGGTGGCAGGAACCCAGGAGGCGCTCGGGGACTCAGCAGGGCCCGCCCCTGGGGCCAGGGGTCTGGCAGGCTCTGGGGGCAAATGGACTACGGAAGCCGAGAGGGGCCCGTCCGCGCCAAAACCCAAAACGCGCTGCGGCCTCCAGGGACACAGGGGACACAAGTGGCTGTGTGGCTTGCAGTGCCCGACCAGAGGGAGGGAGGTTGTCTGGCTGCTGAGGCGCAGCCGGTGTCAGCCCTTCGGGGAACTGCCCGTGGATGCTTCGGGAATGGGGGCTGCCAACTCAGAACCCCCGTTCCCTGTGGCTGCAGCCAGCCAGGGGGCTCCAGGGTCGGGCGCGCCCGCGGGCCTGGGGGGCTTCTTGCCTGTGTGCAGGGCTTCTACGCACAAGGTGGCACCTCATCCCGGCCCAAGGGTGGTGGCAGGAACCCAGGAGGCGCTCGGGGACTCAGCAGGGCCCACCCCTGGGGCCAGGGGTCTGGCAGGCTCTGGGGGCAAATGGACTACGGAAGCCGAGAGGGGCCCGTCCGCGCCAAAACCCAAAACGCGCTGCGGCCTCCAGGGACACAGGGGACACAAGTGGCTGTGTGGCTTGCAGTGCCCGACCAGAGGGAGGGAGGTTGTCTGGCTGCTGAGGCGCAGCCGGTGTCAGCCCTTCGGGGAACTGCCCGTGGATGCTTCGGGAATGGGGGCTGCCAACTCAGAACCCCCGTTCCCTGTGGCTGCAGCCAGCCAGGGGGCTCCAGGGTCGGGCGCGCCCGCGGGCCTGGGGGGCTTCTTGCCTGTGTGCAGGGCTTCTACGCACAAGGTGGCACCTCATCCCGGCCCAAGGGTGGTGGCAGGAACCCAGGAGGCGCTCGGGGACTCAGCAGGGCCCGCCCCTGGGGCCAGGGGTCTGGCAGGCTCTGGGGGCAAATGGACTACGGAAGCCGAGAGGGGCCCGTCCGAGCCAAAACCCAAAACGTGCTGTGGCCTCCAGGGACACAGGGGACACGAGTGGCTGTGTGGCTTGCAGTGCCCGACCAGAGGGAGGGAGGTTGTCTGGCTGCTGAGGCCCAGCCGGTGTCAGCCCTTCGGGGAACTGCCCGTGGATGCTTCGGGAATGGGGGCTGCCAACTCAGAACCCCCGTTCCCTGTGGCTGCAGCCAGCCAGGGGGTTCCAGGTTCGGGCGTGCCCGAGGGCCTGGGGGGCTTCTTGCCTGTGTGCAGGGCTTCTACGCACAAGGTGGCACCTCATCCCGGCCCAAGGGTGGTGGCAGGAACCCAGGAGGCGCTCGGGGACTCAGCAGGGCCCGCCCCTGGGGCCAGGGGTCTGGCAGGCTCTGGGGGCAAATGGACTACGGAAGCCGAGAGGGGCCCGTCCGCGCCAAAACCCAAAACGCGCTGCGGCCTCCAGGGACACAGGGGACACAAGTGGCTGTGTGGCTTGCAGTGCCCGACCAGAGGGAGGGAGGTTGTCTGGCTGCTGAGGCGCAGCCGGTGTCAGCCCTTCGGGGAACTGCCCGTGGATGCTTCGGGAATGGGGGCTGCCAACTCAGAACCCCCGTTCCCTGTGGCTGCAGCCAGCCAGGGGGCTCCAGGGTCGGGCGCGCCCGCGGGCCTGGGGGCTTCTTGCCTGTGTGCAGGGCTTCTACGCACAAGGTGGCACCTCATCCCGGCCCAAGGGTGGTGGCAGGAACCCAGGAGGCGCTCGGGGACTCAGCAGGGCCCGCCCCTGGGGCCAGGGGTCTGGCAGGCTCTGGGGGCAAATGGACTACGGAAGCCGAGAGGGGCCCGTCCGCGCCAAAACCCAAAACGTGCTGCGGCCTCCAGGGACACAGGGGACACGAGTGGCTGTGTGGCTTGCAGTGCCCGACCAGAGGGAGGGAGGTTGTCTGGCTGCTGAGGCGCAGCCGGTGTCAGCCCTTCGGGGAACTGCCCGTGGATGCTTCGGGAATGGGGGCTGCCAACTCAGAACCCCCGTTCCCTGTGGCTGCAGCCAGCCAGGGGGCTCCAGGGTCGGGCGCGCCCGCGGGCCTGGGGGGCTTCTTGCCTGTGTGCAGGGCTTCTACGCACAAGGTGGCACCTCATCCCGGCCCAAGGGTGGTGGCAGGAACCCAGGAGGCGCTCGGGGACTCAGCAGGGCCCGCCCCTGGGGCCAGGGGTCTGGCAGGCTCTGGGGGCAAATGGACTACGGAAGCCGAGAGGGGCCCGTCCGTGCCAAAACCCAAAACGTGCTGCGGCCTCCAGGGACACAGGGGACACGAGTGGCTGTGTGGCTTGCAGTGCCCGACCAGAGGGAGGGAAGTTGTCTGGCTGCTGAGGCGCAGCCGGTGTCAGCCATTCGGGGAACTGCCCGTGGATGCTTCGGGAATGGGGGCTGCCAACTCAGAACCCCCGTTCCCTGTGGCTGCAGCCAGCCAGGGGGCTCCAGGGTCGGGCGCGCCCGCGGGCCTGGGGGGCTTCTTGCCTGTGTGCAGGGCTTCTACGCACAAGGTGGCACCTCATCCCGGCCCAAGGGTGGTGGCAGGAACCCAGGAGGCGCTCGGGGACTCAGCAGGGCCCGCCCCTGGGGCCAGGGATCTGGCAGGCTCCGGGAGCAAATGGACTACAGAAGCCGAGAGGGGCCCGTCCGCGCCAAAACCCAAAACGCGCTGCGGCCTCCAGGGACACAGGGGACACAAGTGGCTGTGTGGCTTGCAGTGCCCGACCAGAGGGAGGGAGGTTGTCTGGCTGCTGAGGCGCAGCCGGTGTCAGCCCTTCGGGGAACTGCCCGTGGATGCTTCGGGAATGGGGGCTGCCAACTCAGAACCCCCGTTCCCTGTGGCTGCAGCCAGCCAGGGGGCTCCAGGGTCGGGCGCTCCCGCGGGCCTGGGGGCTTCTTGCCTGTGTGCAGGGCTTCTACGCACAAGGTGGCACCTCATCCCGGCCCAAGGGTGGTGGCAGGAACCCAGGAGGCGCTCGGGGACTCAGCAGGGCCCGCCCCTGGGGCCAGGGGTCTGGCAGGCTCTGGGGGCAAATGGACTACGGAAGCCGAGAGGGGCCCGTCCGCGCCAAAACCCAAAACGCGCTGCGGCCTCCAGGGACACAGGGGACACAAGTGGCTGTGTGGCTTGCAGTGCCCGACCAGAGGGAGGGAGGTTGTCTGGCTGCTGAGGCGCAGCCGGTGTCAGCCCTTCGGGGAACTGCCCGTGGATGCTTCGGGAATGGGGGCTGCCAACTCAGAACCCCCGTTCCCTGTGGCTGCAGCCAGCCAGGGGGCTCCAGGGTCGGGCGGGCCTGGGGGGCTTCTTGCCTGTGTGCAGGGCTTCTACGCACAAGGTGGCACCTCATCCCGGCCCAAGGGTGGTGGCAGGAACCCAGGAGGCGCTCGGGGACTCAGCAGGGCCCGCCCCTGGGGCCAGGGGTCTGGCAGGCTCTGGGGGCAAATGGACTACGGAAGCCGAGAGGGGCCCGTCCGCGCCAAAACCCAAAACGCGCTGCGGCCTCCAGGGACACAGGGGACACAAGTGGCTGTGTGGCTTGCAGTGCCCGACCAGAGGGAGGGAGGTTGTCTGGCTGCTGAGGCGCAGCCGGTGTCAGCCCTTCGGGGAACTGCCCGTGGATGCTTCGGGAATGGGGGCTGCCAACTCAGAACCCCCGTTCCCTGTGGCTGCAGCCAGCCAGGGGGCTCCAGGGTCGGGCGCGCCCGCGGGCCTGGGGGGCTTCTTGCCTGTGTGCAGGGCTTCTACGCACAAGGTGGCACCTCATCCCGGCCCAAGGGTGGTGGCAGGAACCCAGGAGGCGCTCGGGGACTCAGCAGGGCCCGCCCCTGGGGCCAGGGGTCTGGCAGGCTCTGGGGGCAAATGGACTACGGAAGCCGAGAGGGGCCCGTCCGAGCCAAAACCCAAAACGTGCTGTGGCCTCCAGGGACACAGGGGACACGGGTGGCTGTGTGGCTTGCAGTGCCCGACCAGAGGGAGGGAGGTTGTCTGGCTGCTGAGGCCCAGCCGGTGTCAGCCCTTCGGGGAACTGCCCGTGGATGCTTCGGGAATGGGGGCTGCCAACTCAGAACCCCCGTTCCCTGTGGCTGCAGCCAGCCAGGGGGTTCCAGGTTCGGGCGTGCCCGAGGGCCTGGGGGGCTTCTTGCCTGTGTGCAGGGCTTCTACGCACAAGGTGGCACCTCATCCCGGCCCAAGGGTGGTGGCAGGAACCCAGGAGGCGCTCGGGGACTCAGCAGGGCCCGCCCCTGGGGCCAGGGGTCTGGCAGGCTCTGGGGGCAAATGGACTACGGAAGCCGAGAGGGGCCCGTCCGCGCCAAAACCCAAAACGCGCTGCGGCCTCCAGGGACACAGGGGACACAAGTGGCTGTGTGGCTTGCAGTGCCCGACCAGAGGGAGGGAGGTTGTCTGGCTGCTGAGGCGCAGCCGGTGTCAGCCCTTCGGGGAACTGCCCGTGGATGCTTCGGGAATGGGGGCTGCCAACTCAGAACCCCCGTTCCCTGTGGCTGCAGCCAGCCAGGGGGCTCCAGGGTCGGGCGCGCCCGCGGGCCTGGGGGCTTCTTGCCTGTGTGCAGGGCTTCTACGCACAAGGTGGCACCTCATCCCGGCCCAAGGGTGGTGGCAGGAACCCAGGAGGCGCTCGGGGACTCAGCAGGGCCCGCCCCTGGGGCCAGGGGTCTGGCAGGCTCTGGGGGCAAATGGACTACGGAAGCCGAGAGGGGCCCGTCCGCGCCAAAACCCAAAACGTGCTGCGGCCTCCAGGGACACAGGGGACACGAGTGGCTGTGTGGCTTGCAGTGCCCGACCAGAGGGAGGGAGGTTGTCTGGCTGCTGAGGCGCAGCCGGTGTCAGCCCTTCGGGGAACTGCCCGTGGATGCTTCGGGAATGGGGGCTGCCAACTCAGAACCCCCGTTCCCTGTGGCTGCAGCCAGCCAGGGGGCTCCAGGGTCGGGCGCGCCCGCGGGCCTGGGGGGCTTCTTGCCTGTGTGCAGGGCTTCTATGCACAAGGTGGCACCTCATCCCGGCCCAAGGGTGGTGGCAGGAACCCAGGAGGCGCTCGGGGACTCAGCAGGGCCCGCCCCTGGGGCCAGGGGTCTGGCAGGCTCCGGGGGCAAATGGACTACGGAAGCCGAGAGGGGCCCGTCCGTGCCAAAACCCAAAACGTGCTGCGGCCTCCAGGGACACAGGGGACACGAGTGGCTGTGTGGCTTGCAGTGCCCGACCAGAGGGAGGGAAGTTGTCTGGCTGCTGAGGCGCAGCCGGTGTCAGCCATTCGGGGAACTGCCCGTGGATGCTTCGGGAATGGGGGCTGCCAACTCAGAACCCCCGTTCCCTGTGGCTGCAGCCAGCCAGGGGGCTCCAGGGTCGGGCGCGCCCGCGGGCCTGGGGGGCTTCTTGCCTGTGTGCAGGGCTTCTACGCACAAGGTGGCACCTCATCCCGGCCCAAGGGTGGTGGCAGGAACCCAGGAGGCGCTCGGGGACTCAGCAGGGCCCGCCCCTGGGGCCAGGGGTCTGGCAGGCTCCGGGAGCAAATGGACTACGGAAGCCGAGAGGGGCCCGTCCGCGCCAAAACCCAAAACGCGCTGCGGCCCCCAGGGACACAGGGGACACAAGTGGCTGTGTGGCTTGCAGTGCCCGACCAGAGGGAGGGAGGTTGTCTGGCTGCTGAGGCGCAGCCGGTGTCAGCCCTTCGGGGAACTGCCCGTGGATGCTTCGGGAATGGGGGCTGCCAACTCAGAACCCCCGTTCCCTGTGGCTGCAGCCAGCCAGGGGGCTCCAGGTTCGGGCGCGCCCGCGGGCCTGGGGGCTTCTTGCCTGTGTGCAGGGCTTCTACGCACAAGGTGGCACCTCATCCCGGCCCAAGGGTGGTGGCAGGAACCCAGGAGGCGCTCGGGGACTCAGCAGGGCCCGCCCCTGGGGCCAGGGGTCTGGCAGGCTCTGGGGGCAAATGGACTACGGAAGCCGAGAGGGGCCCGTCCGCGCCAAAACCCAAAACGCGCTGCGGCCTCCAGGGACACAGGGGACACAAGTGGCTGTGTGGCTTGCAGTGCCCGACCAGAGGGAGGGAGGTTGTCTGGCTGCTGAGGCGCAGCCGGTGTCAGCCCTTCGGGGAACTGCCCGTGGATGCTTCGGGAATGGGGGCTGCCAACTCAGAACCCCCGTTCCCTGTGGCTGCAGCCAGCCAGGGGGCTCCAGGGTCGGGCGGGCCTGGGGGGCTTCTTGCCTGTGTGCAGGGCTTCTACGCACAAGGTGGCACCTCATCCCGGCCCAAGGGTGGTGGCAGGAACCCAGGAGGCGCTCGGGGACTCAGCAGGGCCCACCCCTGGGGCCAGGGGTCTGGCAGGCTCTGGGGGCAAATGGACTACGGAAGCCGAGAGGGGCCCGTCCGAGCCAAAACCCAAAACGTGCTGTGGCCTCCAGGGACACAGGGGACACGAGTGGCTGTGTGGCTTGCAGTGCCCGACCAGAGGGAGGGAGGTTGTCTGGCTGCTGAGGCCCAGCCGGTGTCAGCCCTTCGGGGAACTGCCCGTGGATGCTTCGGGAATGGGGGCTGCCAACTCAGAACCCCCGTTCCCTGTGGCTGCAGCCAGCCAGGGGGTTCCAGGTTCGGGCGTGCCCGAGGGACTGGGGGGCTTCTTGCCTGTGTGCAGGGCTTCTACGCACAAGGTGGCACCTCATCCCGGCCCAAGGGTGGTGGCAGGAACCCAGGAGGCGCTCGGGGACTCAGCAGGGCCCACCCCTGGGGCCAGGGGTCTGGCAGGCTCTGGGGGCAAATGGACTACGGAAGCCGAGAGGGGCCCGTCCGCGCCAAAACCCAAAACGCGCTGCGGCCTCCAGGGACACAGGGGACACAAGTGGCTGTGTGGCTTGCAGTGCCCGACCAGAGGGAGGGAGGTTGTCTGGCTGCTGAGGCGCAGCCGGTGTCAGCCCTTCGGGGAACTGCCCGTGGATGCTTCGGGAATGGGGGCTGCCAACTCAGAACCCCCGTTCCCTGTGGCTGCAGCCAGCCAGGGGGCTCCAGGGTCGGGCGCGCCCGCGGGCCTGGGGGGCTTCTTGCCTGTGTGCAGGGCTTCTACGCACAAGGTGGCACCTCATCCCGGCCCAAGGGTGGTGGCAGGAACCCAGGAGGCGCTCGGGGACTCAGCAGGGCCCGCCCCTGGGGCCAGGGGTCTGGCAGGCTCTGGGGGCAAATGGACTACGGAAGCCGAGAGGGGCCCGTCCGCGCCAAAACCCAAAACGTGCTGCGGCCTCCAGGGACACAGGGGACACGAGTGGCTGTGTGGCTTGCAGTGCCCGACCAGAGGGAGGGAGGTTGTCTGGCTGCTGAGGCGCAGCCGGTGTCAGCCCTTCGGGGAACTGCCCGTGGATGCTTCGGGAATGGGGGCTGCCAACTCAGAACCCCCGTTCCCTGTGGCTGCAGCCAGCCAGGGGGCTCCAGGGTCGGGCACGCCCGCGGGCCTGGGGGGCTTCTTGCCTGTGTGCAGGGCTTCTACGCACAAGGTGGCACCTCATCCCGGCCCAAGGGTGGTGGCAGGAACCCAGGAGGCGCTCGGGGACTCAGCAGGGCCCGCCCCTGGGGCCAGGGGTCTGGCAGGCTCCGGGGGCAAATGGACTACGGAAGCCGAGAGGGGCCCGTCCGTGCCAAAACCCAAAACGTGCTGCGGCCTCCAGGGACACAGGGGACACGAGTGGCTGTGTGGCTTGCAGTGCCCGACCAGAGGGAGGGAAGTTGTCTGGCTGCTGAGGCGCAGCCGGTGTCAGCCATTCGGGGAACTGCCCGTGGATGCTTCGGGAATGGGGGCTGCCAACTCAGAACCCCCGTTCCCTGTGGCTGCAGCCAGCCAGGGGGCTCCAGGGTCGGGCGGGCCTCTGGGGCTTCTTGCCTGTGTGAGGGCTTCTACGCACAAGGTGGCACCTCATCCCGGCCCAAGGGTGGTGGCAGGAACCCAGGAGGCGCTCGGGGACTCAGCAGGGCCTGCCCCTGGGGCCAGGATTCTGGCAGGCTCCGGGGGCAAATGGACTACGGAAGCCGAGAGGGGCCCGTCCGTGCCAAAACCCAAAACGCGCTGCGGCCTCCAGGGACACAGGGGACACACGTGGCTGTGTGGCTTGCAGTGCCCGACCAGAGGGAGGGAGGTTGTCTGGCTGCTGAGGCGCAGCCGGTGTCAGCCCTTCGGGGAACTGCCCGTGGATGCTTCGGGAATGGGGGCTGCCAACTCAGAACCCCCATTCCCTGTGGCTGCAGCCAGCCAGGGGGCTCCAGGGTCGGGCGCGCCCGCGGGCCTGGGGGGCTTCTTGCCTGTGTGCAGGGCTTCTACGCACAAGGTGGCACCTCATCCCGGCCCAAGGGTGGTGGCAGGAACCCAGGAGGCACTCTGGGACTCAGCAAGGCCCGCCCATGGGGCCAGGGATCTGGCAGGCTCTGGGGTAAATGGACTACGGAAGCCGAGAGGGGCCCGTCCGCGCCAAAACCCAAAACGCGCTGCGGCCTCCAGGGACACAGGGGACACGAGTGGCTGTGTGGCTTGCAGTGCCCGACCAGAGGGAGGGAGGTTGTCTGGCTGCTGAGGCGCAGCCGGTGTCAGCCCTTCGGGGAACTGCCCGTGGATGCTTCGGGAATGGGGGCTGCCAACTCAGAACCCCCGTTCCCTGTGGCTGCAGCCAGCCAGGGGGCTCCAGGGTCGGGCGCGCCCGCGGGCCTGGGGGGCTTCTTGCCTGTGTGCAGGGCTTCTACGCACAAGGTGGCACCTCATCCCGGCCCAAGGGTGGTGGCAGGAACCCAGGAGGCGCTCGGGGACTCAGCAGGGCCCGCCCCTGGGGCCAGGGGTCTGGCAGGCTCTGGGGGCAAATGGACTACGGAAGCCGAGAGGGGCCCGTCCGAGCCAAAACCCAAAAAATGCTGTGGCATCCAGGGACACAGGGGACACGAGTGGCTGTGTGGCTTGCAGTGCCCGACCAGAGGGAGGGAGGTTGTCTGGCTGCTGAGGCGCAGCCGGTGTCAGCCCTTCGGGGAACTGCCCGTGGATGCTTCGGGAATGGGGGCTGCCAACTCAGAACCCCCGTTCCCTGTGGCTGCAGCCAGCCAGGGGGTTCCAGGTTCGGGCGTGCCCGAGGGCCGGGGGGGCTTCTTGCCTGTGTGCAGGGCTTCTACGCACAAGGTGGCACCTCATCCCGGCCCAAGGGTGGTGGCAGGAACCCAGGAGGCGCTCGGGGACTCAGCAGGGCCCGCCCCTGGGGCCAGGGGTCTGGCAGGCTCTGGGGGCAAATGGACTACGGAAGCCGAGAGGGGCCCGTCCGCGCCAAAACCCAAAACGTGCTGCGGCCTCCAGGGACACAGGGGACACGAGTGGCTGTGTGGCTTGCAGTGCCCGACCAGAGGGAGGGAGGTTGTCTGGCTGCTGAGGCGCAGCCGGTGTCAGCCCTTCGGGGAACTGCCCGTGGATGCTTCGGGAATGGGGGCTGCCAACTCAGAACCCCCGTTCCCTGTGGCTGCAGCCAGCCAGGGGGCTCCAGGGTCGGGCGCGCCCACGGGCCTGGGGGGCTTCTTGCCTGTGTGCAGGGCTTCTACGCACAAGGTGGCACCTCATCCCGGCCCAAGGGTGGTGGCAGGAACCCAGGAGGCGCTCGGGGACTCAGCAGGGCCCGCCCCTGGGGCCAGGGGTCTGGCAGGCTCCGGGGGCAAATGGACTACGGAAGCCGAGAGGGGCCCGTCCGTGCCAAAACCCAAAACGTGCTGCGGCCTCCAGGGACACAGGGGACACGAGTGGCTGTGTGGCTTGCAGTGCCCGACCAGAGGGAGGGAAGTTGTCTGGCTGCTGAGGCGCAGCCGGTGTCAGCCATTCGGGGAACTGCCCGTGGATGCTTCGGGAATGGGGGCTGCCAACTCAGAACCCCCGTTCCCTGTGGCTGCAGCCAGCCAGGGGGCTCCAGGGTCGGGCGCGCCCGCGGGCCTGGGGGGCTTCTTGCCTGTGTGCAGGGCTTCCACGCACAAGGTGGCACCTCATCCTGGCCCAAGGGTGGTGGCAGGAACCCAGGAGGCGCTCGGGGACTCAGCAGGGCCCGCCCCTGGGGCCAGGGGTCTGGCAGGCTCCGGGGCAAATGGACTACGGAAGCCGAGAGGGGCCCGTCCGCGCCAAAACCCAAAACGCGCTGCGGCCTCCAGGGACACAGGGGACACGAGTGGCTGTGTGGCTTGCAGTGCCCGACCAGAGGGAGGGAGGTTGTCTGGCTGCTGAGGCGCAGCCGGTGTCAGCCCTTCGGGGAACTGCCCGTGGATGCTTCGGGAATGGGGGCTGCCAACTCAGAACCCCCGTTCCCTGTGGCTGCAGCCAGCCAGGGGGCTCCAGGGTCGGGCGGGCCTGGGGGGCTTCTTGCCTGTGTGCAGGGCTTCCACGCACAAGGTGGCACCTCATCCCGGCCCAAGGGTGGTGGCAGGAACCCAGGAGGCGCTCGGGGACTCAGCAGGGCCCGCCCCTGGGGCCAGGGGTCTGGCAGGCTCTGGGGGCAAATGGACTACGGAAGCCGAGAGGGGCCCGTCCGCGCCAAAACCCAAAACGCGCTGCGGCCTCCAGGGACACAGGGGACACAAGTGGCTGTGTGGCTTGCAGTGCCCGACCAGAGGGAGGGAGGTTGTCTGGCTGCTGAGGTGCAGCTGGTGTCAGCCCTTCGGGGAACTGTCCGTGGATGCTTCGGGAATGGGGGCTGCCAACTCAGAACCCCCGTTCTCTGTGGCTGCAGCCAGCCAGGGGGCTCCAGGGTCGGGCGGGCCTGGGGGGCTTCTTGCCTGTGTGCAGGGCTTCTACGCACAAGGTGGCACCTCATCCCGGCCCAAGGGTGGTGGCAGGAACCCAGGAGGTGCTCGGGGACTCAGCAGGGCCCGCCCCTGGGGCCAGGGGTCTGGCAGGCTCTGGGGCAAATGGACTACGGAAGCCGAGAGGGGCCCGTCCACGCCAAAACCCAAAACGCGCTGCGGCCTCCAGGGACACAGGGGACACAAGTGGCTGTGTGGCTTGCAGTGCCCGACCAGAGGGAGGGAGGTTGTCTGGCTGCTGAGGCGCAGCCGGTGTCAGCCCTTCGGGGAACTGCCCGTGGATGCTTCGGGAATGGGGGCTGCCAACTCAGAACCCCCGTTCCCTGTGGCTGCAGCCAGCCAGGGGGCTCCAGGGTCGGGCGGGCCTGGGGGGCTTCTTGCCTGTGTGCAGGGCTTCTACGCACAAGGTGGCACCTCATCCCGGCCGAAGGCTGGTGGCAGGAACCCAGGAGGCGCTCGGGGACTCAGCAGGGCCCGCCCCTGGGGCCAGGGGTCTGGCAGGCTCCGGGGGCAAATGGACTACGGAAGCCGAGAGGGGCCCGTCCGTGCCAAAACCCAAAACGTGCTGCGGCCTCCAGGGACACAGGGGACACGAGTGGCTGTGTGGCTTGCAGTGCCCGACCAGAGGGAGGGAAGTTGTCTGGCTGCTGAGGCGCAGCCGGTGTCAGCCCTTCGGGGAACTGCCCGTGGATGCTTCGGGAATGGGGGCTGCCAACTCAGAACCCCCGTTCCCTGTGGCTGCAGCCAGCCAGGGGGCTCCAGGGTCGGGCGCGCCCGCGGGCCTGGGGGGCTTCTTGCCTGTGTGCAGGGCTTCTACGCACAAGGTGGCACCTCATCCCGGCCCAAGGGTGGTGGCAGGAACCCAGGAGGCGCTCGGGGACTCAGCAGGGCCCGCCCCTGGGGCCAGGGGTCTGGCAAGCTCCGGGGGCAAATGGACTACGGAAGCCGAGAGGGGCCCGTCCGCGCCAAAACCCAAAACGCGCTGCGGCCTCCAGGGACACAGGGGACACAAGTGGCTGTGTGGCTTGCAGTGCCCGACCAGAAGGAGTGAGGTTGTCTGGCTGCTGAGGCGCAGCCGGTGTCAGCCCTTCGGGGAACTGCCCGTGGATGCTTCGGGAATGGGGGCTGACAACTCAGAACCCCCGTTCCCTATGGCTGCAGCCAGCCAGGGGGCTCCAGGGTCGGGCGCGCCCGCGGGCCTGGGGGGCTTCTTGCCTGTGTGCAGGGCTTCTACGCACAAGGTGGCACCTCATCCCGGCCCAAGGGTGGTGGCAGGAACCCAGGAGGCGCTCGGGAACTCAGCAGGGCCCGCCCTTGGGGCCAGGGGTCTGGCAGGCTCCGGGGGCAAATGGACTATGGAAGCCGAGAGGGGCCCGTCCGCGCCAAAACCCAAAACGCGCTGCGGCCTCCAGGGACACAGGGGACACAAGTGGCTGTGTGGCTTGCAGTGCCCGACCAGAGGGAGGGAGGTTGTCTGGCTGCTGAGGCGCAGCCGGTGTCAGCCCTTCAGGGAACTGCCCGTGGATGCTTCGGGAATGGGGGCTGCCAACTCAGAACCCCCGTTCCCTGTGGCTGCAGCCAGCCAGGGGGCTCCAGGGTCGGGCGGGCCTCTGGGGCTTCTTGCCTGTGTGCAGGGCTTCTACGCACAAGGTGGCACCTCATCCCGGCCCAAGGGTGGTGGCAGGAACCCAGGAGGCGCTCGGGGACTCAGCAGGGCCTGCCCCTGGGGCCAGTATTCTGGCAGGCTCCGGGGGCAAATGGACTACGGAAGCCGAGAGGGGCCCGTCCGTGCCAAAACCCAAAACGCGCTGCGGCCTCCAGGGACACAGGGGACACACGTGGCTGTGTGGCTTGCAGTGCCCGACCAGAGGGAGGGAGGTTGTCTGGCTGCTGAGGCGCAGCCGGTGTCAGCCCTTCGGGGAACTGCCCGTGGATGCTTCGGGAATGGGGGCTGCCAACTCAGAACCCCCGTTCCCTGTGGCTGCAGCCAGCCAGGGGGCTCCAGGGTCGGGCGTGCCCGCGGGCCTGGGGGGCTTCTTGCCTGTGTGCAGGGCTTCTACGCACAAGGTGGCACCTCATCCCGGCCCAAGGGTGGTGGCAGGAACCCAGGAGGCGCTCGGGGACTCAGCAGGGCCCGCCCCTGGGGCCAGGGGTCTGGCAGGCTCCGGGGACAAATGGACTACGGAAGCCGAGAGGGGCCCGTCCGCGCCAAAACCCAAAACGCGCTGCGGCCTCCAGGGACACAGGGGACACAAGTGGCTGTGTGGCTTGCAGTGCCCGACCAGAGGGAGGGAGGTTGTCTGGCTGCTGATGCGCAGCCGGTGTCAGCCCTTCGGGGAACTGCCCGTGGATGCTTCGGGAATGGGGGCTGCCAACTCAGAACCCCCGTTCCCTGTGGCTGCAGCCAGCCAGGGGGCTCCAGGGTCGGGCGGGCCTTTGGGGCTTCCTGCCTGTGTGCAGGGCTTCTACGCACAAGGTGGCACCTCATCCCGGCCCAAGGGTGGTGGCAGGAACCCAGGAGGCGCTCGGGGACTCAGCAGGGCCCGCCCCTGGGGCCAGGGTTCTGGCAGGCTCCGGGGGCAAATGGACTACGGAAGCCGAGAGGGGCCCGTCTGCGCCAAAACCCAAAACGCGCTGCGGCCTCCAGGGACACAGGGGACACAAGTGGCTGTGTGGCTTGCAGTGCCCGACCAGAGGGAGGGAGGTTGTCTGGCTGCTGAGGCGCAGCCGGTGTCAGCCCTTCGGGGAACTGCCCGTGGATGCTTCGGGAATGGGGGCTGCCAACTCAGAACCCCCGTTCCCTGTGGCTGCAGCCAGCCAGGGGGCTCCAGGGTCGGGCACGCCCACAGGCCTGGGGGGCTTCTTGCCTGTGTGCAGGGCTTCTACGCACAAGGTGGCACCTCATCCCGGCCCAAGGGTGGTGGCAGGAACCCAGGAGGCGCTCGGGGACTCAGCAGGTCCCGCCCCTGGGGCCAGGGGTCTGGCAGGCTCCGGGGACAAATGGACTACGGAAGCCGAGAGGGGCCCGTCCGCGCCAAAACCCAAAACGCGCTGCGGCCTCCAGGGACGCAGGGGACACAAGTGGCTGTGTGGCTTGCAGTGCCCGACCAGAAGGAGGGAGGTTGTCTGGCTGCTGAGGCGCAGCCGGTGTCAGCCCTTCGGGAAACTGCCCGTGGATGCTTCGGGAATGGGGGCTGCCAACTCAGAACCCCCGTTCCCTGTGGCTGCAGCCAGCCAGGGGGCTCCAGGGTCGGGCGGGCCTGGGGGGCTTCTTGCCTGTGTGCAGGGCTTCCACGCACAAGGTGGCACCTCATCCCGGTCCAAGGGTGGTGGCAGGAACCCAGGAGGCACTCTGGGACTCAGCAAGGCCCGCCCCTGGGGCCAGGGATCTGGCAGGCTCCGGGGTAAATGGACTACGGAAGCCGAGAGGGGCCCGTCCGCGCCAAAACCCAAAACGTGCTGCGGCCTCCAGGGACACAGGGGACACGAGTGGCTGTGTGGCTTGCAGTGCCCGACCAGAGGGAGGGAGGTTGTCTGGCTGCTGAGGCGCAGCCGGTGTCAGCCCTTCGGGGAACTGCCCGTGTATGCTTCGGGAATGGGGGCTGCCAACTCAGAACCCCCGTTCCCTGTGGCTGCAGCCAGCCAGGGGGCTCAAGGGTCGGGCGGGCCTGGGGGGCTTCTTGCCTGTGTGCAGGGCTTCTACGCACAAGGTGGCACCTCATCCCGGCCCAAGGGTGGTGGCAGGAACCCAGGAGGCGCTCGGGGACTCAGCAGGGCCCGCCCCTGGGGCCAGGGGTCTGGCAGGCTCCGGGGGCAAATGGACTATGGAAGCCGAGAGGGGCCCGTCCGTGCCAAAACCCAAAACGCGCTGCGGCCTCCAGGGACACAGGGGACACAAGTGGCTGTCTGGCTTGCAGTGCCCGACCAGAGGGAGGGAGGTTGTCTGGCTGCTGAGGCGCAGCCGGTGTCAGCCCTTCAGGGAACTGCCCGTGGATGCTTCGGGAATGGGGGCTGCCAACTCAGAACCCCCGTTCCCTGTGGCTGCAGCCAGCCAGGGGGCTCCAGGGTCGGGCGGGCCTGGGGGGCTTCTTGCCTGTGTGCAGGGCTTCTACGCACAAGGTGGCACCTCATCCCGGCCCAAGGGTGGTGGCAGGAACCCAGGAGGCACTCTGGGACTCAGCAAGGCCCGGCCCTGGGGCCAGGGATCTGGCAGGCTCCGGGGTAAATGGACTACGGAAGCCGAGAGGGGCCCGTCCGCGCCAAAACCCAAAACGTGCTGCGGCCTCCAGGGACACAGGGGACACGAGTGGCTGTGTGGCTTGCAGTGCCCGACCAGAGGGAGGGAAGTTGTCTGGCTGCTGAGGCGCAGCCGGTGTCAGCCCTTCGGGGAACTGCCCGTGGATGCTTCGGGAATGGGGGCTGCCAACTCAGAACCCCCGTTCCCTGTGGCTGCAGCCAGCCAGGGGGCTCAAGGGTCGGGCGGGCCTGGGGGGCTTCTTGCCTGTGTGCAGGGCTTCTACGCACAAGGTGGCACCTCATCCCGGCCCAAGGGTGGTGGCAGGAACCCAGGAGGCGCTCGGGGACTCAGCAGGGCCCGCCCCTGGGGCCAGGGGTCTGGCAGGCTCTGGGGGAAAATGGACTACGGAAGCCGAGAGGGGCCCGTCCGCGCCAAAACCCAAAACGCGCTGCGGCCTCCAGGGACACAGGGGACACAAGTGGCTGTGTGGCTTGCAGTGCCCGACCAGAGGGAGGGAGGTTGTCTGGCTGCTGAGGCGCAGCCGGTGTCAGCCCTTCGGGGAACTGCCCGTGGATGCTTCGGGAATGGGGGCTGCCAACTCAGAACCCCCGTTCCCTGTGGCTGCAGCCAGCCAGGGGGCTCCAGGGTCGGGCGCGCCCGCGGGCCTGGGGGGCTTCTTGCCTGTGTGCAGGGCTTCTACGCACAAGGTGGCACCTCATCCCGGCCCAAGGGTGGTGGCAGGAACCCAGGAGGCACTCTGGGACTCCGCAAGGCCCGCCCCTGGGGCCAGGGATCTGGCAGGCTCCGGGGTAAATGGACTACGGAAGCCGAGAGGGGCCCATCCGCGCCAAAACCCAAAACGTGCTGAGGCCTCCAGGGACACAGGGGACACGAGTGGCTGTGTGGCTTGCAGTGCCCGACCAGAGGGAGGGAGGTTGTCTGGCTGCTGAGGCGCAGCCGGTGTCAGCCCTTCGGGGAAATGCCCGTGGATGCTTCGGGAATGGGGGCTGCCAACTCAGAACCCCCGTTCCCTGTGGCTGCAGCCAGCCAGGGGGCTCCATGGTCGGGCGCGCCCGCGGGCCGGGGGGGCTTCTTGCCTGTGTGCAGGGCTTCTACGCACAAGGTGGCACCTCATACCGGCCCAAGGGTGGTGGCAGGAACCCAGGAGGCGCTCGGGGACTCAGCAGGGCCCGCCCCTGGGGCCAGGGGTCTGGCAGGCTCTGGGGGCAAATGGACTACGGAAGCCGAGAGGGGCCCGTCCGCGCCAAAACCCAAAACGTGCTGCGGCCTCCAGGGACACAGGGGACACAAGTGGCTGTGTGGCTTGCAGTGCCCGACCAGAGGGAGGGAGGTTGTCTGGCTGCTGAGGCGCAGCCGGTGTCAGCCCTTCGGGGAACTGCCCGTGGATGCTTCGGGAATGGGGGCTGCCAACTCAGAACCCCCGTTCCCTGTGGCTGCAGCCAGCCAGGGGGCTCCAGGGTCGGGCGCGCCCGCGGGCCTGGGGGGCTTCTTGCCTGTGTGCAGGGCTTCTACGCACAAGGTGGCACCTCATCCCGGCCCAAGGGTGGTGGCAGGAACCCAGGAGGCGCTCGGGGACTCAGCAGGGCCCGCCCCTGGGGCCAGGGGTCTGGCAGGCTCCGGGGGCAAATGGACTACGGAAGCCGAGAGGGGCCTGTCCGTGCCAAAACCCAAAACGTGCTGCGGCCTCCAGGGACACAGGGGACACGAGTGGCTGTGTGGCTTGCAGTGCCCGACCAGAGGGAGGGAAGTTGTCTGGCTGCTGAGGCGCAGCCGGTGTGAGCCCTTCGGGGAACTGCCCGTGGATGCTTCGGGAATGGGGGCTGCCAACTCAGAACCCCCGTTCCCTGTGGCTGCAGCCAGCCAGGGGGCTCCAGGGTCGGGCGCGCCCGCGAGCCTGGGGTGCTTCTTGCCTGTGTGCAGGGCTTCTACGCACAAGGTGGCACCTCATCCCGGCCCAAGGGTGGTGGCAGGAACCCAGGAGGCGCTCGGGGACTCAGCAGGGCCCGCCCCTGGGGCCAGGGGTCTGGCAGGCTCCGGGCGCAAATGGACTACGGAAGCCGAGAGGGTCCCGTCCGCGCCAAAACCCAAAACGCGCTGCGGCCTCCAGGGACACAGGGGACACAAGTGGCTGTGTGGCTTGCAGTGCCCGACCAGAAGGAGGGAGGTTGTCTGGCTGCTGAGGCGCAGCCGGTGTCAGCCCTTCGGGGAACTGCCCGTGGATGCTTCGGGAATGGGGGCTGCCAACTCAGAACCCCCGTTCCCTGTGGCTGCAGCCAGCCAGGGGGCTCCAGGGTCGGGCGCGCCCGCGGGCCTGGGGGGCTTCTTGCCTGTGTGCAGGGCTTCTACGCACAAGGTGGCACCTCATCCCGGCCCAAGGGTGGTGGCAGGAACCCAGGAGGCGCTCGGGGACTCAGCAGGGCCCGCCCCTGGGGCCAGGGGTCTGGCAGGCTCTGGGGGAAAATGGACTACGGAAGCCGAGAGGGGCCCGTCCGCGCCAAAACCCAAAACGCGCTGCGGCCTCCAGGGACACAGGGGACACAAGTGGCTGTGTGGCTTGCAGTGCCCGACCAGAGGGAGGGAGGTTGTCTGGCTGCTGAGGCGCAGCCGGTGTCAGCCCTTCGGAGAACTACCCGTGGATGCTTCGGGAATGGGGGCTGCCAACTCAGAACCCCCGTTCCCTGTGGCTGCAGCCAGCCAGGGGGCTCCAGGGTCGGGCGGGCCTGGGGTGCTTCTTGCCTGTGTGCAGGGCTTCTACGTACAAGGTGGCACCACATCCCGGCCCAAGGGTGGTGGCAGGAACCCAGGAGGTGCTCGGGGACTCAGCAGGGCCGCCCCTGGGGCCAGGGGTCTGGCAGGCTCCGGGGGCAAATGGACTATGGAAGCCGAGAGGGGCCCGTCCGCGCCAAAACCCAAAACGTGCTGCGGCCTCCAGGGACACAGGGGACACGAGTGGCTGTGTGGCTTGCAGTGCCCGACCAGAGGGAGGGAGGTTGTCTGGCTGCTGAGGCGCAGCCGGTGTCAGCCCTTCGGGGAACTGCCCGTGGATGCTTCGGGAATGGGGGCTGCCAACTCAGAACCCCCGTTCCCTGTGGCTGCAGCCAGCCAGGGGGCTCCATGGTCGGGCGCGCCCGCGGGCCGGGGGGGCTTCTTGCCTGTGTGCAGGGCTTCTACGCACAAGGTGGCACCTCATCCCGGCCCAAGGGTGGTGGCAGGAACCCAGGAGGCGCTCGGGGACTCAGCAGGGCCCGCCCCTGGGGCCAGGGGTCTGGCAGGCTCTGGGGGCAAATGGACTACGGAAGCCGAGAGGGGCCCGTCCGCGCCAAAACCCAAAACGTGCTGCGGCCTCCAGGGACACAGGGGACACAAGTGGCTGTGTGGCTTGCAGTGCCCGACCAGAGGGAGGGAGGTTGTCTGGCTGCTGAGGCGCAGCCGGTGTCAGCCCTTCGGGGAACTGCCCGTGGATGCTTCGGGAATGGGGGCTGCCAACTCAGAACCCCCGTTCCCTGTGGCTGCAGCCAGCCAGGGGGCTCCAGGGTCGGGCGCGCCCGCGGGCCTGGGGGGCTTCTTGCCTGTGTGCAGGGCTTCTACGCACAAGGTGGCACCTCATCCCGGCCCAAGGGTGGTGGCAGGAACCCAGGAGGCGCTCGGGGACTCAGCAGGGCCCGCCCCTGGGGCCAGGGGTCTGGCAGGCTCCGGGGGCAAATGGACTACGGAAGCCGAGAGGGGCCTGTCCGTGCCAAAACCCAAAACGTGCTGCGGCCTCCAGGGACACAGGGGACACGAGTGGCTGTGTGGCTTGCAGTGCCCGACCAGAGGGAGGGAAGTTGTCTGGCTGCTGAGGCGCAGCCGGTGTCAGCCCTTCGGGGAACTGCCCGTGGATGCTTCGGGAATGGGGGCTGCCAACTCAGAACCCCCGTTCCCTGTGGCTGCAGCCAGCCAGGGGGCTCCAGGGTCGGGCGCGCCCGCGAGCCTGGGGTGCTTCTTGCCTGTGTGCAGGGCTTCTACGCACAAGGTGGCACCTCATCCCGGCCCAAGGGTGGTGGCAGGAACCCAGGAGGCGCTCGGGGACTCAGCAGGGCCCGCCCCTGGGGCCAGGGGTCTGGCAGGCTCCGGGCGCAAATGGACTACGGAAGCCGAGAGGGTCCCGTCCGCGCCAAAACCCAAAACGCGCTGCGGCCTCCAGGGACACAGGGGACACAAGTGGCTGTGTGGCTTGCAGTGCCCGACCAGAAGGAGGGAGGTTGTCTGGCTGCTGAGGCGCAGCCGGTGTCAGCCCTTCGGGGAACTGCCCGTGGATGCTTCGGGAATGGGGGCTGCCAACTCAGAACCCCCGTTCCCTGTGGCTGCAGCCAGCCAGGGGGCTCCAGGGTCGGGCGCGCCCGCGGGCCTGGGGGGCTTCTTGCCTGTGTGCAGGGCTTCTACGCACAAGGTGGCACCTCATCCCGGCCCAAGGGTGGTGGCAGGAACCCAGGAGGCGCTCGGGGACTCAGCAGGGCCCGCCCCTGGGGCCAGGGGTCTGGCAGGCTCTGGGGGAAAATGGACTACGGAAGCCGAGAGGGGCCCGTCCGCGCCAAAACCCAAAACGCGCTGCGGCCTCCAGGGACACAGGGGACACAAGTGGCTGTGTGGCTTGCAGTGCCCGACCAGAGGGAGGGAGGTTGTCTGGCTGCTGAGGCGCAGCCGGTGTCAGCCCTTCGGAGAACTGCCCGTGGATGCTTCGGGAATGGGGGCTGCCAACTCAGAACCCCCGTTCCCTGTGGCTGCAGCCAGCCAGGGGGCTCCAGGGTCGGGCGGGCCTGGGGGGCTTCTTGCCTGTGTGCAGGGCTTCTACGCACAAGGTGGCACCACATCCCGGCCCAAGGGTGGTGGCAGGAACCCAGGAGGTGCTCGGGGACTCAGCAGGGCCGCCCCTGGGGCCAGGGGTCTGGCAGGCTCCGGGGGCAAATGGACTATGGAAGCCGAGAGGGGCCCGTCCGCGCCAAAACCCAAAACGCGCTGCGGCCTCCAGGGACACAGGGGACACAAGTGGCTGTGTGGCTTGCAGTGCCCGACCAGAGGGAGGGAGGTTGTCTGGCTGCTGAGGCGCAGCCAGTGTCAGCCCTTCAGGGAACTGCCCGTGGATGCTTCGGGAATGGGGGCTGCCAACTCAGAACCCCCGTTCCCTGTGGCTGCAGCCAGCCAGGGGGCTCCAGGGTCGGGCGGGCCTGGGGGGCTTCTTGCCTGTGTGCAGGGCTTCTACGCACAAGGTGGCACCTCATCCCGGCCCAAGGGTGGTGGCAGGAACCCAGGAGGCACTCTGGGACTCAGCAAGGCCCGCCCCTGGGGCCAGGGGTCTGGCAGGCTCCGGGGTAAATGGACTACGGAAGCCGTCAGGGGCCCGTCCGCGCCAAAACCCAAAACGTGCTGCGGCCTCCAGGGACACAGGGGACACGAGTGGCTGTGTGGCTTGCAGTGCCCGACCAGAAGGAGGGAGGTTGTCTGGCTGCTGAGGCGCAGCCGGTGTCAGCCCTTCGGGGAACTGCCCGTGGATGCTTCGGGAATGGGGGCTGCCAACTCAGAACCCCCATTCCCTGTGGCTGCAGCCAGCCAGGGGGCTCCATGGTCGGGCGCGCCCGCGGGCCGGGGGGGCATCTTGCCTGTGTGCAGGGCTTCTACGCACAAGGTGGCACCTCATCCCGGCCCAAGGGTGGTGGCAGGAACCCAGGAGGCGCTCGGGGACTCAGCAGGGCCCGCCCCTGGGGCCAGGGGTCTGGCAGGCTCTGGGGGCAAATGGACTACGGAAGCCGAGAGGGGCCCGTCCGCGCCAAAACCCAAAACGTGCTGCGGCCTCCAGGGACACAGGGGACACAAGTGGCTGTGTGGCTTGCAGTGCCCGACCAGAGGGAGGGAGGTTGTCTGGCTGCTGAGGCGCAGCCGGTGTCAGCCCTTCGGGGAACTGCCCGTGGATGCTTCGGGAATGGGGGCTGCCAACTCAGAACCCCCGTTCCCTGTGGCTGCAGCCAGCCAGGGGGCTCCAGGGTCGGGCGCGCCCGCGGGCCTGGGGGGCTTCTTGCCTGTGTGCAGGGCTTCTACGCACAAGGTGGCACCTCATCCCGGCCCAAGGGTGGTGGCAGGAACCCAGGAGGCGCTCGGGGACTCAGCAGGGCCCGCCCCTGGGGCCAGGGGTCTGGCAGGCTCCGGGGGCAAATGGACTACGGAAGCCGAGAGGGGCCTGTCCGTGCCAAAACCCAAAACGTGCTGCGGCCTCCAGGGACACAGGGGACACGAGTGGCTGTGTGGCTTGCAGTGCCCGACCAGAGGGAGGGAAGTTGTCTGGCTGCTGAGGCGCAGCCGGTGTGAGCCCTTCGGGGAACTGCCCGTGGATGCTTCGGGAATGGGGGCTGCCAACTCAGAACCCCCGTTCCCTGTGGCTGCAGCCAGCCAGGGGGCTCCAGGGTCGGGCGCGCCCGCGAGCCTGGGGTGCTTCTTGCCTGTGTGCAGGGCTTCTACGCACAAGGTGGCACCTCATCCCGGCCCAAGGGTGGTGGCAGGAACCCAGGAGGCGCTCGGGGACTCAGCAGGGCCCGCCCCTGGGGCCAGGGGTCTGGCAGGCTCCGGGCGCAAATGGACTACGGAAGCCGAGAGGGTCCCGTCCGCGCCAAAACCCAAAACGCGCTGCGGCCTCCAGGGACACAGGGGACACAAGTGGCTGTGTGGCTTGCAGTGCCCGACCAGAAGGAGGGAGGTTGTCTGGCTGCTGAGGCGCAGCCGGTGTCAGCCCTTCGGGGAACTGCCCGTGGATGCTTCGGGAATGGGGGCTGCCAACTCAGAACCCCCGTTCCCTGTGGCTGCAGCCAGCCAGGGGGCTCCAGGGTCGGGCGCGCCCGCGGGCCTGGGGGGCTTCTTGCCTGTGTGCAGGGCTTCTACGCACAAGGTGGCACCTCATCCCGGCCCAAGGGTGGTGGCAGGAACCCAGGAGGCGCTCGGGGACTCAGCAGGGCCCGCCCCTGGGGCCAGGGGTCTGGCAGGCTCTGGGGGAAAATGGACTACGGAAGCCGAGAGGGGCCCGTCCGCGCCAAAACCCAAAACGCGCTGCGGCCTCCAGGGACACAGGGGACACAAGTGGCTGTGTGGCTTGCAGTGCCCGACCAGAGGGAGGGAGGTTGTCTGGCTGCTGAGGCGCAGCCGGTGTCAGCCCTTCGGAGAACTACCCGTGGATGCTTCGGGAATGGGGGCTGCCAACTCAGAACCCCCGTTCCCTGTGGCTGCAGCCAGCCAGGGGGCTCCAGGGTCGGGCGGGCCTGGGGTGCTTCTTGCCTGTGTGCAGGGCTTCTACGCACAAGGTGGCACCACATCCCGGCCCAAGGGTGGTGGCAGGAACCCAGGAGGTGCTCGGGGACTCAGCAGGGCCGCCCCTGGGGCCAGGGGTCTGGCAGGCTCCGGGGGCAAATGGACTATGGAAGCCGAGAGGGGCCCGTCCGCGCCAAAACCCAAAACGCGCTGCGGCCTCCAGGGACACAGGGGACACAAGTGGCTGTGTGGCTTGCAGTGCCCGACCAGAGGGAGGGAGGTTGTCTGGCTGCTGAGGCGCAGCCGGTGTCAGCCCTTCGGGGAACTGCCCGTGGATGCTTCGGGAATGGGGGCTGCCAACTCAGAACCCCCGTTCCCTGTGGCTGCAGCCAGCCAGGGGGCTCCATGGTCGGGCGCGCCCGCGGGCCGGGGGGGCTTCTTGCCTGTGTGCAGGGCTTCTACGCACAAGGTGGCACCTCATCCCGGCCCAAGGGTGGTGGCAGGAACCCAGGAGGCGCTCGGGGACTCAGCAGGGCCCGCCCCTGGGGCCAGGGGTCTGGCAGGCTCTGGGGGCAAATGGACTACGGAAGCCGAGAGGGGCCCGTCCGCGCCAAAACCCAAAACGTGCTGCGGCCTCCAGGGACACAGGGGACACAAGTGGCTGTGTGGCTTGCAGTGCCCGACCAGAGGGAGGGAGGTTGTCTGGCTGCTGAGGCGCAGCCGGTGTCAGCCCTTCGGGGAACTGCCCGTGGATGCTTCGGGAATGGGGGCTGCCAACTCAGAACCCCCGTTCCCTGTGGCTGCAGCCAGCCAGGGGGCTCCAGGGTCGGGCGCGCCCGCGGGCCTGGGGGGCTTCTTGCCTGTGTGCAGGGCTTCTACGCACAAGGTGGCACCTCATCCCGGCCCAAGGGTGGTGGCAGGAACCCAGGAGGCGCTCGGGGACTCAGCAGGGCCCGCCCCTGGGGCCAGGGGTCTGGCAGGCTCCGGGGGCAAATGGACTACGGAAGCCGAGAGGGGCCTGTCCGTGCCAAAACCCAAAACGTGCTGCGGCCTCCAGGGACACAGGGGACACGAGTGGCTGTGTGGCTTGCAGTGCCCGACCAGAGGGAGGGAAGTTGTCTGGCTGCTGAGGCGCAGCCGGTGTCAGCCCTTCGGGGAACTGCCCGTGGATGCTTCGGGAATGGGGGCTGCCAACTCAGAACCCCCGTTCCCTGTGGCTGCAGCCAGCCAGGGGGCTCCAGGGTCGGGCGCGCCCGCGAGCCTGGGGTGCTTCTTGCCTGTGTGCAGGGCTTCTACGCACAAGGTGGCACCTCATCCCGGCCCAAGGGTGGTGGCAGGAACCCAGGAGGCGCTCGGGGACTCAGCAGGGCCCGCCCCTGGGGCCAGGGGTCTGGCAGGCTCCGGGCGCAAATGGACTACGGAAGCCGAGAGGGTCCCGTCCGCGCCAAAACCCAAAACGCGCTGCGGCCTCCAGGGACACAGGGGACACAAGTGGCTGTGTGGCTTCCAGTGCCCGACCAGAAGGAGGGAGGTTGTCTGGCTGCTGAGGCGCAGCCGGTGTCAGCCCTTCGGGGAACTGCCCGTGGATGCTTCGGGAATGGGGGCTGCCAACTCAGAACCCCCGTTCCCTGTGGCTGCAGCCAGCCAGGGGGCTCCAGGGTCGGGCGCGCCCGCGGGCCTGGGGGGCTTCTTGCCTGTGTGCAGGGCTTCTACGCACAAGGTGGCACCTCATCCCGGCCCAAGGGTGGTGGCAGGAACCCAGGAGGCGCTCGGGGACTCAGCAGGGCCCGCCCCTGGGGCCAGGGGTCTGGCAGGCTCTGGGGGAAAATGGACTACGGAAGCCGAGAGGGGCCCGTCCGCGCCAAAACCCAAAACGCGCTGCGGCCTCCAGGGACACAGGGGACACAAGTGGCTGTGTGGCTTGCAGTGCCCGACCAGAGGGAGGGAGGTTGTCTGGCTGCTGAGGCGCAGCCGGTGTCAGCCCTTCGGAGAACTGCCCGTGGATGCTTCGGGAATGGGGGCTGCCAACTCAGAACCCCCGTTCCCTGTGGCTGCAGCCAGCCAGGGGGCTCCAGGGTCGGGCGGGCCTGGGGGGCTTCTTGCCTGTGTGCAGGGCTTCTACGCACAAGGTGGCACCACATCCCGGCCCAAGGGTGGTGGCAGGAACCCAGGAGGTGCTCGGGGACTCAGCAGGGCCGCCCCTGGGGCCAGGGGTCTGGCAGGCTCCGGGGGCAAATGGACTATGGAAGCCGAGAGGGGCCCGTCCGCGCCAAAACCCAAAACGCGCTGCGGCCTCCAGGGACACAGGGGACACAAGTGGCTGTGTGGCTTGCAGTGCCCGACCAGAGGGAGGGAGGTTGTCTGGCTGCTGAGGCGCAGCCAGTGTCAGCCCTTCAGGGAACTGCCCGTGGATGCTTCGGGAATGGGGGCTGCCAACTCAGAACCCCCGTTCCCTGTGGCTGCAGCCAGCCAGGGGGCTCCAGGGTCGGGCGGGCCTGGGGGGCTTCTTGCCTGTGTGCAGGGCTTCTACGCACAAGGTGGCACCTCATCCCGGCCCAAGGGTGGTGGCAGGAACCCAGGAGGCACTCTGGGACTCAGCAAGGCCCGCCCCTGGGGCCAGGGGTCTGGCAGGCTCCGGGGTAAATGGACTACGGAAGCCGAGAGGGGCCCGTCCGCGCCAAAACCCAAAACGTGCTGCGGCCTCCAGGGACACAGGGGACACGAGTGGCTGTGTGGCTTGCAGTGCCCGACCAGAAGGAGGGAGGTTGTCTGGCTGCTGAGGCGCAGCCGGTGTCAGCCCTTCGGGGAACTGCCCGTGGATGCTTCGGGAATGGGGGCTGCCAACTCAGAACCCCCGTTCCCTGTGGCTGCAGCCAGCCAGGGGGCTCCAGGGTCGGGCGGGCCTGGGGTGCTTCTTGCCTGTGTGCAGGGCTTCTACGCACAAGGTGGCACCACATCCCGGCCCAAGGGTGGTGGCAGGAACCCAGGAGGTGCTCGGGGACTCAGCAGGGCCGCCCCTGGGGCCAGGGGTCTGGCAGGCTCCGGGGGCAAATGGACTATGGAAGCCGAGAGGGGCCCGTCCGCGCCAAAACCCAAAACGCGCTGCGGCCTCCAGGGACACAGGGGACACAAGTGGCTGTGTGGCTTGCAGTGCCCAACCAGAGGGAGGGAGGTTGTCTGGCTGCTGAGGCGCAGCCGGTGTCAGCCCTTCGGGGAACTGCCCGTGGATGCTTCGGGAATGGGGGCTGCCAACTCAGAACCCCCGTTCCCTGTGGCTGCAGCCAGCCAGGGGGCTCCATGGTCGGGCGCGCCCGCGGGCCGGGGGGGCTTCTTGCCTGTGTGCAGGGCTTCTACGCACAAGGTGGCACCTCATCCCGGCCCAAGGGTGGTGGCAGGAACCCAGGAGGCGCTCGGGGACTCAGCAGGGCCCGCCCCTGGGGCCAGGGGTCTGGCAGGCTCCGGGCGCAAATGGACTACGGAAGCCGAGAGGGTCCCGTCCGCGCCAAAACCCAAAACGCGCTGCGGCCTCCAGGGACACAGGGGACACAAGTGGCTGTGTGGCTTGCAGTGCCCGACCAGAAGGAGGGAGGTTGTCTGGCTGCTGAGGCGCAGCCGGTGTCAGCCCTTCGGGGAACTGCCCGTGGATGCTTCGGGAATGGGGGCTGCCAACTCAGAACCCCCGTTCCCTGTGGCTGCAGCCAGCCAGGGGGCTCCAGGGTCGGGCGCGCCCGCGGGCCTGGGGGGCTTCTTGCCTGTGTGCAGGGCTTCTACGCACAAGGTGGCACCTCATCCCGGCCCAAGGGTGGTGGCAGGAACCCAGGAGGCGCTCGGGGACTCAGCAGGGCCCGCCCCTGGGGCCAGGGGTCTGGCAGGCTCTGGGGGAAAATGGACTACGGAAGCCGAGAGGGGCCCGTCCGCGCCAAAACCCAAAACGCGCTGCGGCCTCCAGGGACACAGGGGACACAAGTGGCTGTGTGGCTTGCAGTGCCCGACCAGAGGGAGGGAGGTTGTCTGGCTGCTGAGGCGCAGCCGGTGTCAGCCCTTCGGAGAACTACCCGTGGATGCTTCGGGAATGGGGGCTGCCAACTCAGAACCCCCGTTCCCTGTGGCTGCAGCCAGCCAGGGGGCTCCAGGGTCGGGCGGGCCTGGGGTGCTTCTTGCCTGTGTGCAGGGCTTCTACGCACAAGGTGGCACCACATCCCGGCCCAAGGGTGGTGGCAGGAACCCAGGAGGTGCTCGGGGACTCAGCAGGGCCGCCCCTGGGGCCAGGGGTCTGGCAGGCTCCGGGGGCAAATGGACTATGGAAGCCGAGAGGGGCCCGTCCGCGCCAAAACCCAAAACGCGCTGCGGCCTCCAGGGACACAGGGGACACAAGTGGCTGTGTGGCTTGCAGTGCCCGACCAGAGGGAGGGAGGTTGTCTGGCTGCTGAGGCGCAGCCGGTGTCAGCCCTTCGGGGAACTGCCCGTGGATGCTTCGGGAATGGGGGCTGCCAACTCAGAACCCCCGTTCCCTGTGGCTGCAGCCAGCCAGGGGGCTCCATGGTCGGGCGCGCCCGCGGGCCGGGGGGGCTTCTTGCCTGTGTGCAGGGCTTCTACGCACAAGGTGGCACCTCATCCCGGCCCAAGGGTGGTGGCAGGAACCCAGGAGGCGCTCGGGGACTCAGCAGGGCCCGCCCCTGGGGCCAGGGGTCTGGCAGGCTCTGGGGGCAAATGGACTACGGAAGCCGAGAGGGGCCCGTCCGCGCCAAAACCCAAAACGTGCTGCGGCCTCCAGGGACACAGGGGACACAAGTGGCTGTGTGGCTTGCAGTGCCCGACCAGAGGGAGGGAGGTTGTCTGGCTGCTGAGGCGCAGCCGGTGTCAGCCCTTCGGGGAACTGCCCGTGGATGCTTCGGGAATGGGGGCTGCCAACTCAGAACCCCCGTTCCCTGTGGCTGCAGCCAGCCAGGGGGCTCCAGGGTCGGGCGCGCCCGCGGGCCTGGGGGGCTTCTTGCCTGTGTGCAGGGCTTCTACGCACAAGGTGGCACCTCATCCCGGCCCAAGGGTGGTGGCAGGAACCCAGGAGGCGCTCGGGGACTCAGCAGGGCCCGCCCCTGGGGCCAGGGGTCTGGCAGGCTCCGGGGGCAAATGGACTACGGAAGCCGAGAGGGGCCTGTCCGTGCCAAAACCCAAAACGTGCTGCGGCCTCCAGGGACACAGGGGACACGAGTGGCTGTGTGGCTTGCAGTGCCCGACCAGAGGGAGGGAAGTTGTCTGGCTGCTGAGGCGCAGCCGGTGTCAGCCCTTCGGGGAACTGCCCGTGGATGCTTCGGGAATGGGGGCTGCCAACTCAGAACCCCCGTTCCCTGTGGCTGCAGCCAGCCAGGGGGCTCCAGGGTCGGGCGCGCCCGCGAGCCTGGGGTGCTTCTTGCCTGTGTGCAGGGCTTCTACGCACAAGGTGGCACCTCATCCCGGCCCAAGGGTGGTGGCAGGAACCCAGGAGGCGCTCGGGGACTCAGCAGGGCCCGCCCCTGGGGCCAGGGGTCTGGCAGGCTCCGGGCGCAAATGGACTACGGAAGCCGAGAGGGTCCCGTCCGCGCCAAAACCCAAAACGCGCTGCGGCCTCCAGGGACACAGGGGACACAAGTGGCTGTGTGGCTTCCAGTGCCCGACCAGAAGGAGGGAGGTTGTCTGGCTGCTGAGGCGCAGCCGGTGTCAGCCCTTCGGGGAACTGCCCGTGGATGCTTCGGGAATGGGGGCTGCCAACTCAGAACCCCCGTTCCCTGTGGCTGCAGCCAGCCAGGGGGCTCCAGGGTCGGGCGCGCCCGCGGGCCTGGGGGGCTTCTTGCCTGTGTGCAGGGCTTCTACGCACAAGGTGGCACCTCATCCCGGCCCAAGGGTGGTGGCAGGAACCCAGGAGGCGCTCGGGGACTCAGCAGGGCCCGCCCCTGGGGCCAGGGGTCTGGCAGGCTCTGGGGGAAAATGGACTACGGAAGCCGAGAGGGGCCCGTCCGCGCCAAAACCCAAAACGCGCTGCGGCCTCCAGGGACACAGGGGACACAAGTGGCTGTGTGGCTTGCAGTGCCCGACCAGAGGGAGGGAGGTTGTCTGGCTGCTGAGGCGCAGCCGGTGTCAGCCCTTCGGAGAACTGCCCGTGGATGCTTCGGGAATGGGGGCTGCCAACTCAGAACCCCCGTTCCCTGTGGCTGCAGCCAGCCAGGGGGCTCCAGGGTCGGGCGGGCCTGGGGGGCTTCTTGCCTGTGTGCAGGGCTTCTACGCACAAGGTGGCACCACATCCCGGCCCAAGGGTGGTGGCAGGAACCCAGGAGGTGCTCGGGGACTCAGCAGGGCCGCCCCTGGGGCCAGGGGTCTGGCAGGCTCCGGGGGCAAATGGACTATGGAAGCCGAGAGGGGCCCGTCCGCGCCAAAACCCAAAACGCGCTGCGGCCTCCAGGGACACAGGGGACACAAGTGGCTGTGTGGCTTGCAGTGCCCGACCAGAGGGAGGGAGGTTGTCTGGCTGCTGAGGCGCAGCCAGTGTCAGCCCTTCAGGGAACTGCCCGTGGATGCTTCGGGAATGGGGGCTGCCAACTCAGAACCCCCGTTCCCTGTGGCTGCAGCCAGCCAGGGGGCTCCAGGGTCGGGCGGGCCTGGGGGGCTTCTTGCCTGTGTGCAGGGCTTCTACGCACAAGGTGGCACCTCATCCCGGCCCAAGGGTGGTGGCAGGAACCCAGGAGGCACTCTGGGACTCAGCAAGGCCCGCCCCTGGGGCCAGGGGTCTGGCAGGCTCCGGGGTAAATGGACTACGGAAGCCGAGAGGGGCCCGTCCGCGCCAAAACCCAAAACGTGCTGCGGCCTCCAGGGACACAGGGGACACGAGTGGCTGTGTGGCTTGCAGTGCCCGACCAGAAGGAGGGAGGTTGTCTGGCTGCTGAGGCGCAGCCGGTGTCAGCCCTTCGGGGAACTGCCCGTGGATGCTTCGGGAATGGGGGCTGCCAACTCAGAACCCCCGTTCCCTGTGGCTGCAGCCAGCCAGGGGGCTCCAGGGTCGGGCGGGCCTGGGGTGCTTCTTGCCTGTGTGCAGGGCTTCTACGCACAAGGTGGCACCACATCCCGGCCCAAGGGTGGTGGCAGGAACCCAGGAGGTGCTCGGGGACTCAGCAGGGCCGCCCCTGGGGCCAGGGGTCTGGCAGGCTCCGGGGGCAAATGGACTATGGAAGCCGAGAGGGGCCCGTCCGCGCCAAAACCCAAAACGCGCTGCGGCCTCCAGGGACACAGGGGACACAAGTGGCTGTGTGGCTTGCAGTGCCCAACCAGAGGGAGGGAGGTTGTCTGGCTGCTGAGGCGCAGCCGGTGTCAGCCCTTCGGGGAACTGCCCGTGGATGCTTCGGGAATGGGGGCTGCCAACTCAGAACCCCCGTTCCCTGTGGCTGCAGCCAGCCAGGGGGCTCCATGGTCGGGCGCGCCCGCGGGCCGGGGGGGCTTCTTGCCTGTGTGCAGGGCTTCTACGCACAAGGTGGCACCTCATCCCGGCCCAAGGGTGGTGGCAGGAACCCAGGAGGCGCTCGGGGACTCAGCAGGGCCCGCCCCTGGGGCCAGGGGTCTGGCAGGCTCTGGGGGCAAATGGACTACGGAAGCCGAGAGGGGCCCGTCCGCGCCAAAACCCAAAACGTGCTGCGGCCTCCAGGGACACAGGGGACACAAGTGGCTGTGTGGCTTGCAGTGCCCGACCAGAGGGAGGGAGGTTGTCTGGCTGCTGAGGCGCAGCCGGTGTCAGCCCTTCGGGGAACTGCCCGTGGATGCTTCGGGAATGGGGGCTGCCAACTCAGAACCCCCGTTCCCTGTGGCTGCAGCCAGCCAGGGGGCTCCATGGTCGGGCGCGCCCGCGGGCCGGGGGGGCTTCCTGCCTGTGTGCAGGGCTTCTACGCACAAGGTGGCACCTCATCCCGGCCCAAGGGTGGTGGCAGGAACCCAGGAGGCGCTCGGGGACTCAGCAGGGCCCGCCCCTGGGGCCAGGGGTCTGGCAGGCTCTGGGGGCAAATGGACTACGGAAGCCGAGAGGGGCCCGTCCGCGCCAAAACCCAAAACGTGCTGCGGCCTCCAGGGACACAGGGGACACAAGTGGCTGTGTGGCTTGCAGTGCCCGACCAGAGGGAGGGAGGTTGTCTGGCTGCTGAGGCGCAGCCGGTGTCAGCCCTTCGGGGAACTGCCCGTGGATGCTTCGGGAATGGGGGCTGCCAACTCAGAACCCCCGTTCCCTGTGGCTGCAGCCAGCCAGGGGGCTCCAGGGTCGGGCGCGCCCGCGGGCCTGGGGGGCTTCTTGCCTGTGTGCAGGGCTTCTACGCACAAGGTGGCACCTCATCCCGGCCCAAGGGTGGTGGCAGGAACCCAGGAGGCGCTCGGGGACTCAGCAGGGCCCGCCCCTGGGGCCAGGGGTCTGGCAGGCTCCGGGGGCAAATGGACTACGGAAGCCGAGAGGGGCCTGTCCGTGCCAAAACCCAAAACGTGCTGCGGCCTCCAGGGACACAGGGGACACGAGTGGCTGTGTGGCTTGCAGTGCCCGACCAGAGGGAGGGAAGTTGTCTGGCTGCTGAGGCGCAGCCGGTGTCAGCCCTTCGGGGAACTGCCCGTGGATGCTTCGGGAATGGGGGCTGCCAACTCAGAACCCCCGTTCCCTGTGGCTGCAGCCAGCCAGGGGGCTCCAGGGTCGGGCGCGCCCGCGAGCCTGGGGTGCTTCTTGCCTGTGTGCAGGGCTTCTACGCACAAGGTGGCACCTCATCCCGGCCCAAGGGTGGTGGCAGGAACCCAGGAGGCGCTCGGGGACTCAGCAGGGCCCGCCCCTGGGGCCAGGGGTCTGGCAGGCTCCGGGCGCAAATGGACTACGGAAGCCGAGAGGGTCCCGTCCGCGCCAAAACCCAAAACGCGCTGCGGCCTCCAGGGACACAGGGGACACAAGTGGCTGTGTGGCTTCCAGTGCCCGACCAGAAGGAGGGAGGTTGTCTGGCTGCTGAGGCGCAGCCGGTGTCAGCCCTTCGGGGAACTGCCCGTGGATGCTTCGGGAATGGGGGCTGCCAACTCAGAACCCCCGTTCCCTGTGGCTGCAGCCAGCCAGGGGGCTCCAGGGTCGGGCGCGCCCGCGGGCCTGGGGGGCTTCTTGCCTGTGTGCAGGGCTTCTATGCACAAGGTGGCACCTCATCCCGGCCCAAGGGTGGTGGCAGGAACCCAGGAGGCGCTCGGGGACTCAGCAGGGCCCGCCCCTGGGGCCAGGGGTCTGGCAGGCTCTGGGGGAAAATGGACTACGGAAGCCGAGAGGGGCCCGTCCGCGCCAAAACCCAAAACGCGCTGCGGCCTCCAGGGACACAGGGGACACAAGTGGCTGTGTGGCTTGCAGTGCCCGACCAGAGGGAGGGAGGTTGTCTGGCTGCTGAGGCGCAGCCGGTGTCAGCCCTTCGGAGAACTGCCCGTGGATGCTTCGGGAATGGGGGCTGCCAACTCAGAACCCCCGTTCCCTGTGGCTGCAGCCAGCCAGGGGGCTCCAGGGTCGGGCGGGCCTGGGGGGCTTCTTGCCTGTGTGCAGGGCTTCTACGCACAAGGTGGCACCACATCCCGGCCCAAGGGTGGTGGCAGGAACCCAGGAGGTGCTCGGGGACTCAGCAGGGCCGCCCCTGGGGCCAGGGGTCTGGCAGGCTCCGGGGGCAAATGGACTATGGAAGCCGAGAGGGGCCCGTCCGCGCCAAAACCCAAAACGCGCTGCGGCCTCCAGGGACACAGGGGACACAAGTGGCTGTGTGGCTTGCAGTGCCCGACCAGAGGGAGGGAGGTTGTCTGGCTGCTGAGGCGCAGCCAGTGTCAGCCCTTCAGGGAACTGCCCGTGGATGCTTCGGGAATGGGGGCTGCCAACTCAGAACCCCCGTTCCCTGTGGCTGCAGCCAGCCAGGGGGCTCCAGGGTCGGGCGGGCCTGGGGGGCTTCTTGCCTGTGTGCAGGGCTTCTACGCACAAGGTGGCACCTCATCCCGGCCCAAGGGTGGTGGCAGGAACCCAGGAGGCACTCTGGGACTCAGCAAGGCCCGCCCCTGGGGCCAGGGGTCTGGCAGGCTCCGGGGTAAATGGACTACGGAAGCCGAGAGGGGCCCGTCCGCGCCAAAACCCAAAACGTGCTGCGGCCTCCAGGGACACAGGGGACACGAGTGGCTGTGTGGCTTGCAGTGCCCGACCAGAAGGAGGGAGGTTGTCTGGCTGCTGAGGCGCAGCCGGTGTCAGCCCTTCGGGGAACTGCCCGTGGATGCTTCGGGAATGGGGGCTGCCAACTCAGAACCCCCATTCCCTGTGGCTGCAGCCAGCCAGGGGGCTCCATGGTCGGGCGCGCCCGCGGGCCGGGGGGGCATCTTGCCTGTGTGCAGGGCTTCTACGCACAAGGTGGCACCTCATCCCGGCCCAAGGGTGGTGGCAGGAACCCAGGAGGCGCTCGGGGACTCAGCAGGGCCCGCCCCTGGGGCCAGGGGTCTGGCAGGCTCTGGGGGCAAATGGACTACGGAAGCCGAGAGGGGCCCGTCCGCGCCAAAACCCAAAACGCGCTGCGGCCTCCAGGGACACAGGGGACACAAGTGGCTGTGTGGCTTGCAGTGCCCGACCAGAGGGAGGGAGGTTGTCTGGCTGCTGAGGCGCAGCCGGTGTCAGCCCTTCGGGGAACTGCCCGTGGATGCTTCGGGAATGGGGGCTGCCAACTCAGAACCCCCGTTCCCTGTGGCTGCAGCCAGCCAGGGGGCTCCAGGGTCGGGCGCGCCCGCGGGCCTGGGGGGCTTCTTGCCTGTGTGCAGGGCTTCTACGCACAAGGTGGCACCTCATCCCGGCCCAAGGGTGGTGGCAGGAACCCAGGAGGCGCTCGGGGACTCAGCAGGGCCCGCCCCTGGGGCCAGGGGTCTGGCAGGCTCCGGGGGCAAATGGACTACGGAAGCCGAGAGGGGCCCGTCCGTGCCAAAACCCAAAACGTGCTGCGGCCTCCAGGGACACAGGGGACACGAGTGGCTGTGTGGCTTGCAGTGCCCGACCAGAGGGAGGGAAGTTGTCTGGCTGCTGAGGCGCAGCCGGTGTGAGCCCTTCGGGGAACTGCCCGTGGATGCTTCGGGAATGGGGGCTGCCAACTCAGAACCCCCGTTCCCTGTGGCTGCAGCCAGCCAGGGGGCTCCAGGGTCGGGCGCGCCCGCGAGCCTGGGGTGCTTCTTGCCTGTGTGCAGGGCTTCTACGCACAAGGTGGCACCTCATCCCGGCCCAAGGGTGGTGGCAGGAACCCAGGAGGCGCTCGGGGACTCAGCAGGGCCCGCCCCTGGGGCCAGGGGTCTGGCAGGCTCCGGGCGCAAATGGACTACGGAAGCCGAGAGGGTCCCGTCCGCGCCAAAACCCAAAACGCGCTGCGGCCTCCAGGGACACAGGGGACACAAGTGGCTGTGTGGCTTGCAGTGCCCGACCAGAAGGAGGGAGGTTGTCTGGCTGCTGAGGCGCAGCCGGTGTCAGCCCTTCGGGGAACTGCCCGTGGATGCTTCGGGAATGGGGGCTGCCAACTCAGAACCCCCGTTCCCTGTGGCTGCAGCCAGCCAGGGGGCTCCAGGGTCGGGCGCGCCCGCGGGCCTGGGGGGCTTCTTGCCTGTGTGCAGGGCTTCTACGCACAAGGTGGCACCTCATCCCGGCCCAAGGGTGGTGGCAGGAACCCAGGAGGCGCTCGGGGACTCAGCAGGGCCCGCCCCTGGGGCCAGGGGTCTGGCAGGCTCTGGGGGAAAATGGACTACGGAAGCCGAGAGGGGCCCGTCCGCGCCAAAACCCAAAACGCGCTGCGGCCTCCAGGGACACAGGGGACACAAGTGGCTGTGTGGCTTGCAGTGCCCGACCAGAGGGAGGGAGGTTGTCTGGCTGCTGAGGCGCAGCCGGTGTCAGCCCTTCGGAGAACTACCCGTGGATGCTTCGGGAATGGGGGCTGCCAACTCAGAACCCCCGTTCCCTGTGGCTGCAGCCAGCCAGGGGGCTCCAGTGTCGGGCGGGCCTGGGGTGCTTCTTGCCTGTGTGCAGGGCTTCTACGCACAAGGTGGCACCACATCCCGGCCCAAGGGTGGTGGCAGGAACCCAGGAGGTGCTCGGGGACTCAGCAGGGCCGCCCCTGGGGCCAGGGGTCTGGCAGGCTCCGGGGGCAAATGGACTATGGAAGCCGAGAGGGGCCCGTCCGCGCCAAAACCCAAAACGCGCTGCGGCCTCCAGGGACACAGGGGACACAAGTGGCTGTGTGGCTTGCAGTGCCCGACCAGAGGGAGGGAGGTTGTCTGGCTGCTGAGGCGCAGCCGGTGTCAGCCCTTCGGGGAACTGCCCGTGGATGCTTCGGGAATGGGGGCTGCCAACTCAGAACCCCCGTTCCCTGTGGCTGCAGCCAGCCAGGGGGCTCCATGGTCGGGCGCGCCCGCGGGCCGGGGGGGCTTCTTGCCTGTGTGCAGGGCTTCTACGCACAAGGTGGCACCTCATCCCGGCCCAAGGGTGGTGGCAGGAACCCAGGAGGCGCTCGGGGACTCAGCAGGGCCCGCCCCTGGGGCCAGGGGTCTGGCAGGCTCTGGGGGCAAATGGACTACGGAAGCCGAGAGGGGCCCGTCCGCGCCAAAACCCAAAACGTGCTGCGGCCTCCAGGGACACAGGGGACACAAGTGGCTGTGTGGCTTGCAGTGCCCGACCAGAGGGAGGGAGGTTGTCTGGCTGCTGAGGCGCAGCCGGTGTCAGCCCTTCGGGGAACTGCCCGTGGATGCTTCGGGAATGGGGGCTGCCAACTCAGAACCCCCGTTCCCTGTGGCTGCAGCCAGCCAGGGGGCTCCAGGGTCGGGCGCGCCCGCGGGCCTGGGGGGCTTCTTGCCTGTGTGCAGGGCTTCTACGCACAAGGTGGCACCTCATCCCGGCCCAAGGGTGGTGGCAGGAACCCAGGAGGCGCTCGGGGACTCAGCAGGGCCCGCCCCTGGGGCCAGGGGTCTGGCAGGCTCCGGGGGCAAATGGACTACGGAAGCCGAGAGGGGCCTGTCCGTGCCAAAACCCAAAACGTGCTGCGGCCTCCAGGGACACAGGGGACACGAGTGGCTGTGTGGCTTGCAGTGCCCGACCAGAGGGAGGGAAGTTGTCTGGCTGCTGAGGCGCAGCCGGTGTCAGCCCTTCGGGGAACTGCCCGTGGATGCTTCGGGAATGGGGGCTGCCAACTCAGAACCCCCGTTCCCTGTGGCTGCAGCCAGCCAGGGGGCTCCAGGGTCGGGCGCGCCCGCGAGCCTGGGGTGCTTCTTGCCTGTGTGCAGGGCTTCTACGCACAAGGTGGCACCTCATCCCGGCCCAAGGGTGGTGGCAGGAACCCAGGAGGCGCTCGGGGACTCAGCAGGGCCCGCCCCTGGGGCCAGGGGTCTGGCAGGCTCCGGGCGCAAATGGACTACGGAAGCCGAGAGGGTCCCGTCCGCGCCAAAACCCAAAACGCGCTGCGGCCTCCAGGGACACAGGGGACACAAGTGGCTGTGTGGCTTGCAGTGCCCGACCAGAAGGAGGGAGGTTGTCTGGCTGCTGAGGCGCAGCCGGTGTCAGCCCTTCGGGGAACTGCCCGTGGATGCTTCGGGAATGGGGGCTGCCAACTCAGAACCCCCGTTCCCTGTGGCTGCAGCCAGCCAGGGGGCTCCAGGGTCGGGCGCGCCCGCGGGCCTGGGGGGCTTCTTGCCTGTGTGCAGGGCTTCTACGCACAAGGTGGCACCTCATCCCGGCCCAAGGGTGGTGGCAGGAACCCAGGAGGCGCTCGGGGACTCAGCAGGGCCCGCCCCTGGGGCCAGGGGTCTGGCAGGCTCTGGGGGAAAATGGACTACGGAAGCCGAGAGGGGCCCGTCCGCGCCAAAACCCAAAACGCGCTGCGGCCTCCAGGGACACAGGGGACACAAGTGGCTGTGTGGCTTGCAGTGCCCGACCAGAGGGAGGGAGGTTGTCTGGCTGCTGAGGCGCAGCCGGTGTCAGCCCTTCGGAGAACTGCCCGTGGATGCTTCGGGAATGGGGGCTGCCAACTCAGAACCCCCGTTCCCTGTGGCTGCAGCCAGCCAGGGGGCTCCAGGGTCGGGCGGGCCTGGGGGGCTTCTTGCCTGTGTGCAGGGCTTCTACGCACAAGGTGGCACCACATCCCGGCCCAAGGGTGGTGGCAGGAACCCAGGAGGTGCTCGGGGACTCAGCAGGGCCGCCCCTGGGGCCAGGGGTCTGGCAGGCTCCGGGGGCAAATGGACTATGGAAGCCGAGAGGGGCCCGTCCGCGCCAAAACCCAAAACGCGCTGCGGCCTCCAGGGACACAGGGGACACAAGTGGCTGTGTGGCTTGCAGTGCCCGACCAGAGGGAGGGAGGTTGTCTGGCTGCTGAGGCGCAGCCAGTGTCAGCCCTTCAGGGAACTGCCCGTGGATGCTTCGGGAATGGGGGCTGCCAACTCAGAACCCCCGTTCCCTGTGGCTGCAGCCAGCCAGGGGGCTCCAGGGTCGGGCGGGCCTGGGGGGCTTCTTGCCTGTGTGCAGGGCTTCTACGCACAAGGTGGCACCTCATCCCGGCCCAAGGGTGGTGGCAGGAACCCAGGAGGCACTCTGGGACTCAGCAAGGCCCGCCCCTGGGGCCAGGGGTCTGGCAGGCTCCGGGGTAAATGGACTACGGAAGCCGAGAGGGGCCCGTCCGCGCCAAAACCCAAAACGTGCTGCGGCCTCCAGGGACACAGGGGACACGAGTGGCTGTGTGGCTTGCAGTGCCCGACCAGAAGGAGGGAGGTTGTCTGGCTGCTGAGGCGCAGCCGGTGTCAGCCCTTCGGGGAACTGCCCGTGGATGCTTCGGGAATGGGGGCTGCCAACTCAGAACCCCCGTTCCCTGTGGCTGCAGCCAGCCAGGGGGCTCCAGGGTCGGGCGGGCCTGGGGTGCTTCTTGCCTGTGTGCAGGGCTTCTACGCACAAGGTGGCACCACATCCCGGCCCAAGGGTGGTGGCAGGAACCCAGGAGGTGCTCGGGGACTCAGCAGGGCCGCCCCTGGGGCCAGGGGTCTGGCAGGCTCCGGGGGCAAATGGACTATGGAAGCCGAGAGGGGCCCGTCCGCGCCAAAACCCAAAACGCGCTGCGGCCTCCAGGGACACAGGGGACACAAGTGGCTGTGTGGCTTGCAGTGCCCAACCAGAGGGAGGGAGGTTGTCTGGCTGCTGAGGCGCAGCCGGTGTCAGCCCTTCGGGGAACTGCCCGTGGATGCTTCGGGAATGGGGGCTGCCAACTCAGAACCCCCGTTCCCTGTGGCTGCAGCCAGCCAGGGGGCTCCATGGTCGGGCGCGCCCGCGGGCCGGGGGGGCTTCTTGCCTGTGTGCAGGGCTTCTACGCACAAGGTGGCACCTCATCCCGGCCCAAGGGTGGTGGCAGGAACCCAGGAGGCGCTCGGGGACTCAGCAGGGCCCGCCCCTGGGGCCAGGGGTCTGGCAGGCTCTGGGGGCAAATGGACTACGGAAGCCGAGAGGGGCCCGTCCGCGCCAAAACCCAAAACGTGCTGCGGCCTCCAGGGACACAGGGGACACAAGTGGCTGTGTGGCTTGCAGTGCCCGACCAGAGGGAGGGAGGTTGTCTGGCTGCTGAGGCGCAGCCGGTGTCAGCCCTTCGGGGAACTGCCCGTGGATGCTTCGGGAATGGGGGCTGCCAACTCAGAACCCCCGTTCCCTGTGGCTGCAGCCAGCCAGGGGGCTCCATGGTCGGGCGCGCCCGCGGGCCGGGGGGGCTTCTTGCCTGTGTGCAGGGCTTCTACGCACAAGGTGGCACCTCATCCCGGCCCAAGGGTGGTGGCAGGAACCCAGGAGGCGCTCGGGGACTCAGCAGGGCCCGCCCCTGGGGCCAGGGGTCTGGCAGGCTCTGGGGGCAAATGGACTACGGAAGCCGAGAGGGGCCCGTCCGCGCCAAAACCCAAAACGTGCTGCGGCCTCCAGGGACACAGGGGACACAAGTGGCTGTGTGGCTTGCAGTGCCCGACCAGAGGGAGGGAGGTTGTCTGGCTGCTGAGGCGCAGCCGGTGTCAGCCCTTCGGGGAACTGCCCGTGGATGCTTCGGGAATGGGGGCTGCCAACTCAGAACCCCCGTTCCCTGTGGCTGCAGCCAGCCAGGGGGCTCCAGGGTCGGGCGCGCCCGCGGGCCTGGGGGGCTTCTTGCCTGTGTGCAGGGCTTCTACGCACAAGGTGGCACCTCATCCCGGCCCAAGGGTGGTGGCAGGAACCCAGGAGGCGCTCGGGGACTCAGCAGGGCCCGCCCCTGGGGCCAGGGGTCTGGCAGGCTCCGGGGGCAAATGGACTACGGAAGCCGAGAGGGGCCTGTCCGTGCCAAAACCCAAAACGTGCTGCGGCCTCCAGGGACACAGGGGACACGAGTGGCTGTGTGGCTTGCAGTGCCCGACCAGAGGGAGGGAAGTTGTCTGGCTGCTGAGGCGCAGCCGGTGTCAGCCCTTCGGGGAACTGCCCGTGGATGCTTCGGGAATGGGGGCTGCCAACTCAGAACCCCCGTTCCCTGTGGCTGCAGCCAGCCAGGGGGCTCCAGGGTCGGGCGCGCCCGCGAGCCTGGGGTGCTTCTTGCCTGTGTGCAGGGCTTCTACGCACAAGGTGGCACCTCATCCCGGCCCAAGGGTGGTGGCAGGAACCCAGGAGGCGCTCGGGGACTCAGCAGGGCCCGCCCCTGGGGCCAGGGGTCTGGCAGGCTCCGGGCGCAAATGGACTACGGAAGCCGAGAGGGTCCCGTCCGCGCCAAAACCCAAAACGCGCTGCGGCCTCCAGGGACACAGGGGACACAAGTGGCTGTGTGGCTTCCAGTGCCCGACCAGAAGGAGGGAGGTTGTCTGGCTGCTGAGGCGCAGCCGGTGTCAGCCCTTCGGGGAACTGCCCGTGGATGCTTCGGGAATGGGGGCTGCCAACTCAGAACCCCCGTTCCCTGTGGCTGCAGCCAGCCAGGGGGCTCCAGGGTCGGGCGCGCCCGCGGGCCTGGGGGGCTTCTTGCCTGTGTGCAGGGCTTCTATGCACAAGGTGGCACCTCATCCCGGCCCAAGGGTGGTGGCAGGAACCCAGGAGGCGCTCGGGGACTCAGCAGGGCCCGCCCCTGGGGCCAGGGGTCTGGCAGGCTCTGGGGGAAAATGGACTACGGAAGCCGAGAGGGGCCCGTCCGCGCCAAAACCCAAAACGCGCTGCGGCCTCCAGGGACACAGGGGACACAAGTGGCTGTGTGGCTTGCAGTGCCCGACCAGAGGGAGGGAGGTTGTCTAGCTGCTGAGGCGCAGCCGGTGTCAGCCCTTCGGAGAACTGCCCGTGGATGCTTCGGGAATGGGGGCTGCCAACTCAGAACCCCCGTTCCCTGTGGCTGCAGCCAGCCAGGGGGCTCCAGGGTCGGGCGGGCCTGGGGGGCTTCTTGCCTGTGTGCAGGGCTTCTACGCACAAGGTGGCACCACATCCCGGCCCAAGGGTGGTGGCAGGAACCCAGGAGGTGCTCGGGGACTCAGCAGGGCCGCCCCTGGGGCCAGGGGTCTGGCAGGCTCCGGGGGCAAATGGACTATGGAAGCCGAGAGGGGCCCGTCCGCGCCAAAACCCAAAACGCGCTGCGGCCTCCAGGGACACAGGGGACACAAGTGGCTGTGTGGCTTGCAGTGCCCGACCAGAGGGAGGGAGGTTGTCTGGCTGCTGAGGCGCAGCCAGTGTCAGCCCTTCAGGGAACTGCCCGTGGATGCTTCGGGAATGGGGGCTGCCAACTCAGAACCCCCGTTCCCTGTGGCTGCAGCCAGCCAGGGGGCTCCAGGGTCGGGCGGGCCTGGGGGGCTTCTTGCCTGTGTGCAGGGCTTCTACGCACAAGGTGGCACCTCATCCCGGCCCAAGGGTGGTGGCAGGAACCCAGGAGGCACTCTGGGACTCAGCAAGGCCCGCCCCTGGGGCCAGGGGTCTGGCAGGCTCCGGGGTAAATGGACTACGGAAGCCGAGAGGGGCCCGTCCGCGCCAAAACCCAAAACGTGCTGCGGCCTCCAGGGACACAGGGGACACGAGTGGCTGTGTGGCTTGCAGTGCCCGACCAGAAGGAGGGAGGTTGTCTGGCTGCTGAGGCGCAGCCGGTGTCAGCCCTTCGGGGAACTGCCCGTGGATGCTTCGGGAATGGGGGCTGCCAACTCAGAACCCCCATTCCCTGTGGCTGCAGCCAGCCAGGGGGCTCCATGGTCGGGCGCGCCCGCGGGCCGGGGGGGCATCTTGCCTGTGTGCAGGGCTTCTACGCACAAGGTGGCACCTCATCCCGGCCCAAGGGTGGTGGCAGGAACCCAGGAGGCGCTCGGGGACTCAGCAGGGCCCGCCCCTGGGGCCAGGGGTCTGGCAGGCTCTGGGGGCAAATGGACTACGGAAGCCGAGAGGGGCCCGTCCGCGCCAAAACCCAAAACGCGCTGCGGCCTCCAGGGACACAGGGGACACAAGTGGCTGTGTGGCTTGCAGTGCCCGACCAGAGGGAGGGAGGTTGTCTGGCTGCTGAGGCGCAGCCGGTGTCAGCCCTTCGGGGAACTGCCCGTGGATGCTTCGGGAATGGGGGCTGCCAACTCAGAACCCCCGTTCCCTGTGGCTGCAGCCAGCCAGGGGGCTCCAGGGTCGGGCGCGCCCGCGGGCCTGGGGGGCTTCTTGCCTGTGTGCAGGGCTTCTACGCACAAGGTGGCACCTCATCCCGGCCCAAGGGTGGTGGCAGGAACCCAGGAGGCGCTCGGGGACTCAGCAGGGCCCGCCCCTGGGGCCAGGGGTCTGGCAGGCTCCGGGGGCAAATGGACTACGGAAGCCGAGAGGGGCCTGTCCGTGCCAAAACCCAAAACGTGCTGCGGCCTCCAGGGACACAGGGGACACGAGTGGCTGTGTGGCTTGCAGTGCCCGACCAGAGGGAGGGAAGTTGTCTGGCTGCTGAGGCGCAGCCGGTGTGAGCCCTTCGGGGAACTGCCCGTGGATGCTTCGGGAATGGGGGCTGCCAACTCAGAACCCCCGTTCCCTGTGGCTGCAGCCAGCCAGGGGGCTCCAGGGTCGGGCGCGCCCGCGAGCCTGGGGTGCTTCTTGCCTGTGTGCAGGGCTTCTACGCACAAGGTGGCACCTCATCCCGGCCCAAGGGTGGTGGCAGGAACCCAGGAGGCGCTCGGGGACTCAGCAGGGCCCGCCCCTGGGGCCAGCGGTCTGGCAGGCTCCGGGCGCAAATGGACTACGGAAGCCGAGAGGGTCCCATCCGCGCCAAAACCCAAAACGCGCTGCGGCCTCCAGGGACACAGGGGACACAAGTGGCTGTGTGGCTTGCAGTGCCCGACCAGAAGGAGGGAGGTTGTCTGGCTGCTGAGGCGCAGCCGGTGTCAGCCCTTCGGGGAACTGCCCGTGGATGCTTCGGGAATGGGGGCTGCCAACTCAGAACCCCCGTTCCCTGTGGCTGCAGCCAGCCAGGGGGCTCCAGGGTCGGGCGCGCCCGCGGGCCTGGGGGGCTTCTTGCCTGTGTGCAGGGCTTCTACGCACAAGGTGGCACCTCATCCCGGCCCAAGGGTGGTGGCAGGAACCCAGGAGGCGCTCGGGGACTCAGCAGGGCCCGCCCCTGGGGCCAGGGGTCTGGCAGGCTCCGGGGGAAAATGGACTACGGAAGCCGAGAGGGGCCCGTCCGCGCCAAAACCCAAAACGCGCTGCGGCCTCCAGGGACACAGGGGACACAAGTGGCTGTGTGGCTTGCAGTGCCCGACCAGAGGGAGGGAGGTTGTCTGGCTGCTGAGGCGCAGCCGGTGTCAGCCCTTCGGAGAACTACCCGTGGATGCTTCGGGAATGGGGGCTGCCAACTCAGAACCCCCGTTCCCTGTGGCTGCAGCCAGCCAGGGGGCTCCAGGGTCGGGCGGGCCTGGGGTGCTTCTTGCCTGTGTGCAGGGCTTCTACGCACAAGGTGGCACCACATCCCGGCCCAAGGGTGGTGGCAGGAACCCAGGAGGTGCTCGGGGACTCAGCAGGGCCGCCCCTGGGGCCAGGGGTCTGGCAGGCTCCGGGGGCAAATGGACTATGGAAGCCGAGAGGGGCCCGTCCGCGCCAAAACCCAAAACGCGCTGCGGCCTCCAGGGACACAGGGGACACAAGTGGCTGTGTGGCTTGCAGTGCCCGACCAGAGGGAGGGAGGTTGTCTGGCTGCTGAGGCGCAGCCAGTGTCAGCCCTTCAGGGAACTGCCCGTGGATGCTTCGGGAATGGGGGCTGCCAACTCAGAACCCCCGTTCCCTGTGGCTGCAGCCAGCCAGGGGGCTCCAGGGTCGGGCGCGCCCGCGGGCCTGGGGGGCTTCTTGCCTGTGTGCAGGGCTTCTACGCACAAGGTGGCACCTCATCCCGGCCCAAGGGTGGTGGCAGGAACCCAGGAGGCGCTCGGGGACTCAGCAGGGCCCGCCCCTGGGGCCAGGGGTCTGGCAGGCTCCGGGGGCAAATGGACTATGGAAGCCGAGAGGGGCCCGTCCGCGCCAAAACCCAAAACGCGCTGCGGCCTCCAGGGACACAGGGGACACAAGTGGCTGTGTGGCTTGCAGTGCCCGACCAGAAGGAGGGAGGTTGTCTGCCTGCTGAGGCGCAGCCGGTGTCAGCCCTTCGGGGAACTGCCCGTGGATGCTTCGGGAATGGGGGCTGCCAACTCAGAACCCCCGTTCCCTGTGGCTGCAGCCAGCCAGGGGGCTCCAGGGTCGGGCGCGCCCGCGGGCCTGGGGGGCTTCTTGCCTGTGTGCAGGGCTTCTACGCACAAGGTGGCACCTCATCCCGGCCCAAGGGTGGTGGCAGGAACCCAGGAGGCGCTCGGGGACTCAGCAGGGCCCGCCCCTGGGGCCAGGGGTCTGGCAGGCTCTGGGGGCAAATGGACTACGGAAGCCGAGAGGGGCCCGTCCGTGCCAAAACCCAAAACGTGCTGCGGCCTCCAGGGACACAGGGGACACGAGTGGCTGTGTGGCTTGCAGTGCCCGACCAGAGGGAGGGAAGTTGTCTGGCTGCTGAGGCGCAGCCGGTGTCAGCCATTCGGGGAACTGCCCGTGGATGCTTCGGGAATGGGGGCTGCCAACTCAGAACCCCCGTTCCCTGTGGCTGCAGCCAGCCAGGGGGCTCCAGGGTCGGGCGCGCCCGCGGGCCTGGGGGGCTTCTTGCCTGTGTGCAGGGCTTCTACGCACAAGGTGGCACCTCATCCCGGCCCAAGGGTGGTGGCAGGAACCCAGGAGGCGCTCGGGGACTCAGCAGGGCCCGCCCCTGGGGCCAGGGGTCTGGCAGGCTCCGGGGGCAAATGGACTACGGAAGCCGAGAGGGGCCCGTCCGCGCCAAAACCCAAAACGCGCTGCGGCCTCCAGGGACACAGGGGACACAAGTGGCTGTGTGGCTTGCAGTGCCCGACCAGAGGGAGGGAGGTTGTCTGGCTGCTGAGGCGCAGCCGGTGTCAGCCCTTCGGGGAACTGCCCGTGGATGCTTCGGGAATGGGGGCTGCCAACTCAGAACCCCCGTTCCCTGTGGCTGCAGCCAGCCAGGGGGCTCCAGGGTCGGGCGGGCCTGGGGGGCTTCTTGCCTGTGTGCAGGGCTTCTACGCACAAGGTGGCACCTCATCCCGGCCCAAGGGTGGTGGCAGGAACCCAGGAGGCGCTCGGGGACTCAGCAGGGCCCGCCCCTGGGCCAGGGGTCTGGCAGGCTCTGGGGGCAAATGGACTACGGAAGCCGAGAGGGGCCCGTCCGCGCCAAAACCCAAAACGCGCTGCGGCCTCCAGGGACACAGGGGACACAAGTGGCTGTGTGGCTTGCAGTGCCCGACCAGAGGGAGGGAGGTTGTCTGGCTGCTGAGGCGCAGCCGGTGACAGCCCTTCGGGGAACTGCCCGTGGATGCTTCGGGAATGGGGGCTGCCAACTCAGAACCCCCGTTCCCTGTGGCTGCAGCCAGCCAGGGGGCTCCAGGGTCGGGCGCGCCCGCGGGCCTGGGGGGCTTCTTGCCTGTGTGCAGGGCTTCTACGCACAAGGTGGCACCTCATCCCGGCCCAAGGGTGGTGGCAGGAACCCAGGAGGCGCTCGGGGACTCAGCAGGGCCCGCCCCTGGGGCCAGGGGTCTGGCAGGCTCCGGGGGCAAATGGACTACGGAAGCCGAGAGGGGCCCGTCCGCGCCAAAACACAAAACGCGCTGCGGCCTCCAGGGACACAGGGGACACAAGTGGCTGTGTGGCTTGCAGTGCCCGACCAGAGGGAGGGAGGTTGTCTGGCTGCTGAGGCGCAGCCGGTGTCAGCCCTTCGGGGAACTGCCCGTGGATGCTTCGGGAATGGGGGCTGCCAACTCAGAACCCCCGTTCCCTGTGGCTGCAGCCAGCCAAGGGGCTCCATGGTGGGGCACGCCCGCGGGCCTGGGGGGCTTCTTGCCTGTGTGCAGGGCTTCTACGCACAAGGTGGCACCTCATCCCGGCCCAAGGGTGGTGGCAGGAACCCAGGAGGCGCTCGGGGACTCAGCAGGGCCCGCCCCTGGGGCCAGGGGTCTGGCAGGCTCCGGGGGCAAATGGACTACGGAAGCCGAGAGGGGCCCGTCCGCGCCAAAACCCAAAACGCGCTGCGGCCTCCAGGGACACAGGGGACACAAGTGGCTGCGTGGCTTGCAGTGCCCGACCAGAGGGAGGGAGGTTGTCTGGCTGCTGAGGCGTAGCCGGTGTCAGCCCTTCGGGGAACTGCCCGTGGATGCTTCGGGAATGGGGGCTGCCAACTCAGAACCCCCGTTCCCTGTGGCTGCAGCCAGCCAGGGGGCTCCAGGGTCGGGCGCGCCCGCGGGCCTGGGGGGCTTCTTGCCTGTGTGCAGGGCTTCTACGCACAAGGTGGCACCTCATCCCGGCCCAAGGGTGGTGGCAGGAACCCAGGAGGCGCTCGGGGACTCAGCAGGGCCCGCCCCTGGGGCCAGGGGTCTGGCAGGCTCCGGGGGCAAATGGACTACGGAAGCCGAGAGGGGCCCGTCCGTGCCAAAACCCAAAACGTGCTGCGGCCTCCAGGGACACAGGGGACACGAGTGGCTGTGTGGCTTGCAGTGCCCGACCAGAGGGAGGGAAGTTGTCTGGCTGCTGAGGCGCAGCCGGTGTCAGCCATTCGGGGAACTGCCCGTGGATGCTTCGGGAATGGGGGCTGCCAACTCAGAACCCCCGTTCCCTGTGGCTGCAGCCAGCCAGGGGGCTCCAGGGTCGGGCGCGCCCGCGGGCCTGGGGGGCTTCTTGCCTGTGTGCAGGGCTTCTACGCACAAGGTGGCACCTCATCCCGGCCCAAGGGTGGTGGCAGGAACCCAGGAGGCGCTCGGGGACTCAGCAGGGCCCGCCCCTGGGGCCAGGGGTCTGGCAGGCTCCGGGGGCAAATGGACTACGGAAGCCGAGAGGGGCCCGTCCGCGCCAAAACCCAAAACGCGCTGCGGCCTCCAGGGACACAGGGGACACAAGTGGCTGTGTGGCTTGCAGTGCCCGACCAGAGGGAGGGAGGTTGTCTGGCTGCTGAGGCGCAGCCGGTGTCAGCCCTTCGGGGAACTGCCCGTGGATGCTTCGGGAATGGGGGCTGCCAACTCAGAACCCCCGTTCCCTGTGGCTGCAGCCAGCCAGGGGGCTCCAGGGTCGGGCGGGCCTGGGGGGCTTCTTGCCTGTGTGCAGGGCTTCTACGCACAAGGTGGCACCTCATCCCGGCCCAAGGGTGGTGGCAGGAACCCAGGAGGCGCTCGGGGACTCAGCAGGGCCCGCCCCTGGGCCAGGGGTCTGGCAGGCTCTGGGGGCAAATGGACTACGGAAGCCGAGAGGGGCCCGTCCGCGCCAAAACCCAAAACGCGCTGCGGCCTCCAGGGACACAGGGGACACAAGTGGCTGTGTGGCTTGCAGTGCCCGACCAGAGGGAGGGAGGTTGTCTGGCTGCTGAGGCGCAGCCGGTGACAGCCCTTCGGGGAACTGCCCGTGGATGCTTCAGGAATGGGGGCTGCCAACTCAGAACCCCCGTTCCCTGTGGCTGCAGCCAGCCAGGGGGCTCCAGGGTCGGGCGCGCCCGCGGGCCTGGGGGGCTTCTTGCCTGTGTGCAGGGCTTCTACGCACAAGGTGGCACCTCATCCCGGCCCAAGGGTGGTGGCAGGAACCCAGGAGGCGCTCGGGGACTCAGCAGGGCCCGCCCCTGGGGCCAGGGGTCTGGCAGGCTCCGGGGGCAAATGGACTACGGAAGCCGAGAGGGGCCCGTCCGCGCCAAAACCCAAAACGCGCTGCGGCCTCCAGGGACACAGGGGACACAAGTGGCTGTGTGGCTTGCAGTGCCCGACCAGAGGGAGGGAGGTTGTCTGGCTGCTGAGGCGCAGCCGGTGTCAGCCCTTCGGGGAACTGCCCGTGGATGCTTCGGGAATGGGGGCTGCCAACTCAGAACCCCCGTTCCCTGTGGCTGCAGCCAGCCAGGGGGCTCCAGGGTCGGGCGCGCCCGCGGGCCTGGGGGGCTTCTTGCCTGTGTGCAGGGCTTCTACGCACAAGGTGGCACCTCATCCCGGCCCAAGGGTGGTGGCAGGAACCCAGGAGGCGCTCGGGGACTCAGCAGGGCCCGCCCCTGGGGCCAGGGGTCTGGCAGGCTCCGGGGGCAAATGGACTACGGAAGCCGAGAGGGGCCCGTCCGTGCCAAAACCCAAAACGTGCTGCGGCCTCCAGGGACACAGGGGACACGAGTGGCTGTGTGGCTTGCAGTGCCCGACCAGAGGGAGGGAAGTTGTCTGGCTGCTGAGGCGCAGCCGGTGTCAGCCATTCGGGGAACTGCCCGTGGATGCTTCGGGAATGGGGGCTGCCAACTCAGAACCCCCGTTCCCTGTGGCTGCAGCCAGCCAGGGGGCTCCAGGGTCGGGCGCGCCCGCGGGCCTGGGGTGCTTCTTGCCTGTGTGCAGGGCTTCTACGCACAAGGTGGCACCTCATCCCGGCCCAAGGGTGGTGGCAGGAACCCAGGAGGCGCTCGGGGACTCAGCAGGGCCCGCCCCTGGGGCCAGGGGTCTGGCAGGCTCCGGGGGCAAATGGACTACGGAAGCCGAGAGGGGCCCGTCCGCGCCAAAACCCAAAACGCGCTGCGGCCTCCAGGGACACAGGGGACACAAGTGGCTGTGTGGCTTGCAGTGCCCGACCAGAGGGAGGGAGGTTGTCTGGCTGCTGAGGCGCAGCCGGTGTCAGCCCTTCGGGGAACTGCCCGTGGATGCTTCGGGAATGGGGGCTGCCAACTCAGAACCCCCGTTCCCTGTGGCTGCAGCCAGCCAGGGGGCTCCAGGGTCGGGCGGGCCTGAGGGGCTTCTTGCCTGTGTGCAGGGCTTCTACGCACAAGGTGGCACCTCATCCCGGCCCAAGGGTGGTGGCAGGAACCCAGGAGGCGCTCGGGGACTCAGCAGGGCCCGCCCCTGGGCCAGGGGTCTGGCAGGCTCTGGGGGCAAATGGACTACGGAAGCCGAGAGGGGCCCGTCCGCGCCAAAACCCAAAACGCGCTGCGGCCTCCAGGGACACAGGGGACACAAGTGGCTGTGTGGCTTGCAGTGCCCGACCAGAGGGAGGGAGGTTGTCTGGCTGCTGAGGCGCAGCCGGTGTCAGCCCTTCGGGGAACTGCCCGTGGATGCTTCGGGAATGGGGGCTGCCAACTCAGAACCCCCGTTCCCTGTGGCTGCAGCCAGCCAGGGGGCTCCAGGGTCGGGCGCGCCCGCGGGCCTGGGGGGCTTCTTGCCTGTGTGCAGGGCTTCTACTCACAAGGTGGCACCTCATCCAGGGTTAAGGGTGGTGGCAGGAACCCAGGAGGCGCTCGGGGACTCAGCAGGGCCCGCCCCTGGGGCCAGGGGTCTGGCAGGCTCTGGGGGCAAATGGACTACGGAAGCCGAGAGGGGCCCGTCCGAGCCAAAACCCAAAACGTGCTGTGGCCTCCAGGGACACAGGGGACACGAGTGGCTGTGTGGCTTGCAGTGCCCGACCAGAGGGAGGGAGGTTGTCTGGCTGCTAAGGCGCAGCCGGTGTCAGCCCTTCGGGGAACTGCCCGTGGATGCTTCGGGAATGGGGGCTGCCAACTCAGAACCCCCGTTCCCTGTGGCTGCAGCCAGCCAGGGGGCTCCAGGGTCGGGCGCGCCCGCGGGCCGGGGGGGGCTTCTTGCCTGTGTGCAGGGCTTCTACGCACAAGGTGGCACCTCATCCCGGCCCAAGGGTGGTGGCAGGAACCCAGGAGGCGCTCGGGGACTCAGCAGGGCCCGCCCCTGGGGCCAGGGGTCTTGCAGGCTCTGGGGCAAATGGACTACGGAAGCCGAGAGGGGCCCGTCCGAGCCAAAACCCAAAACGTGCTGCGGCCTCCAGGGACACAGGGGACACGAGTGGCTGTGTGGCTTTCAGTGCCCGACCAGAGGGAGGGAGGTTGTCTGGCTGCTGAGGCGCAGCCGGTGTCAGCCCTTCGGGGAACTGCCCGTGGATGCTTCGGGAATGGGGGCTGCCAACTCAGAACCCCCGTTCCCTGTGGCTGCAGCCAGCCAGGGGGCTCCAGGGTCGGGCGCGCCCGCGGGCCTGGGGGGCTTCTTGCCTGTGTGCAGGGCTTCTACGCACAAGGTGGCACCTCATCCCGGCCCAAGGGTGGTGGCAGGAACCCAGGAGGCGCTCGGGGACTCAGCAGGGCCCGCCCCTGGGGCCAGGGGTCTGGCAGGCTCCGGGGGCAAATGGACTACGGAAGCCGAGAGGGGCCCGTCCGAGCCAAAACCCAAAACGTGCTGCGGCCTCCAGGGACACAGGGGACACGAGTGGCTGTGTGGCTTGCAGTGCCCGACCAGAGGGAGGGAAGTTGTCTGGCTGCTGAGGCGCAGCCGGTGTCAGCCATTCGGGGAACTGCCCGTGGATGCTTCGGGAATGGGGGCTGCCAACTCAGAACGCCCGTTCCCTGTGACTGCAGCCAGCCAGGGGGCTCCAGGGTCGGGCGTGCCCGCGGGCCTGGGGGGCTTCTTGCCTGTGTGCAGGGCTTCCACGCACAACGTGGCACCTCATCCTGGCCCAAGGGTGGTGGCAGGAACCCAGGAGGCGCTCGGGGACTCAGCAGGGCCCGCCCCTGGGGCCAGGGGTCTGGCAGGCTCCGGGGCAAATGGACTACGGAAGCCGAGAGGGGCCCGTCCGCGCCAAAACCCAAAACGCGCTGCGGCCTCCAGGGACACAGGGGACACGAGTGGCTGTGTGGCTTGCAGTGCCCGACCAGAGGGAGGGAGGTTGTCTGGCTGCTGAGGCGCAGCCGGTGTCAGCCCTTCGGGGAACTGCCCGTGGATGCTTCGGGAATGGGGGCTGCCAACTCAGAACCCCCGTTCCCTGTGGCTGCAGCCAGCCAGGGGGCTCCAGGGTCGGGCGGGCCTGGGGGGCTTCTTGCCTGTGTGCAGGGCTTCCACGCACAAGGTGGCACCTCATCCCGGCCCAAGGGTGGTGGCAGGAACCCAGGAGGCGCTCGGGGACTCAGCAGGGCCAGCCCCTGGGGCCAGGGGTATGGCAGGCTCTGGGGGCAAATGGACTACGGAAGCCGAGAGGGGCCCGTCCGCGCCAAAACCCAAAACGCGCTGCGGCCTCCAGGGACACAGGGGACACAAGTGGCTGTGTGGCTTGCAGTGCCCGACCAGAGGGAGGGAGGTTGTCTGGCTGCTGAGGTGCAGCTGGTGTCAGCCCTTCGGGGAACTGCCCGTGGATGCTTCGGGAATGGGGGCTGCCAACTCAGAACCCCCGTTCTCTGTGGCTGCAGCCAGCCAGGGGGCTCCAGGGTCGGGCGCGCCCGCGGGCCTGGGGGGCTTCTTGCCTGTGTGCAGGGCTTCTACGCACAAGGTGGCACCTCATCCCGGCCCAAGGGTGGTGGCAGGAACCCAGGAGGCGCTCGGGGACTCAGCAGGGCCCGCCCCTGGGGCCAGGGGTCTGGCAGGCTCTGGGGGCAAATGGACTACGGAAGCCGAGAGGGGCCCGTCCACGCCAAAACCCAAAACGCGCTGCGGCCTCCAGGGACACAGGGGACACAAGTGGCTGTGTGGCTTGCAGTGCCCGACCAGAGGGAGGGAGGTTGTCTGGCTGCTGAGGCGCAGCCGGTGTCAGCCCTTCGGGGAACTGCCCGTGGATGCTTCGGGAATGGGGGCTGCCAACTCAGAACCCCCGTTCCCTGTGGCTGCAGCCAGCCAGGGGGTTCCAGGTTCGGGCGTGCCCGAGGGCCTGGGGGGCTTCTTGCCTGTGTGCAGGGCTTCTACGCACAAGGTGGCACCTCATCCCGGCCCAAGGGTGGTGGCAGGAACCCAGGAGGCGCTCGGGGACTCAGCAGGGCCCGCCCCTTGGGCCAGGGGTCTGGCAGGCTCTGGGGGCAAATGGACTACGGAAGCCGAGAGGGGCCCGTCCGCGCCAAAACCCAAAACGCGCTGCGGCCTCCAGGGACACAGGGGACACAAGTGGCTGTGTGGCTTGCAGTGCCCGACCAGAGGGAGGGAGGTTGTCTGGCTGCTGAGGCGCAGCCGGTGTCAGCCCTTCGGGGAACTGCCCGTGGATGCTTCGGGAATGGGGGCTGCCAACTCAGAACCCCCGTTCCCTGTGGCTGCAGCCAGCCAGGGGGCTCCAGGGTCGGGCGTGCCCGCGGGCCTGGGGGGCTTCTTGCCTGTGTGCAGGGCTTCTACGCACAAGGTGGCACCTCATCCCGGCCCAAGGGTGGTGGCAGGAACCCAGGAGGCGCTCGGGGACTCAGCAGGGCCCGCCCCTGGGGCCAGGGGTCTGGCAGGCTCCGGGGTAAATGGACTACGGAAGCCGAGAGGGGCCCGTCCGCGCCAAAACCCAAAACGTGCTGCGGCCTCCAGGGACACAGGGGACACGAGTGGCTGTGTGGCTTGCAGTGCCCGACCAGAGGGAGGGAAGTTGTCTGGCTGCTGAGGCGCAGCCGGTGTCAGCCCTTCGGGGAACTGCCCGTGGATGCTTCGGGAATGGGGGCTGCCAACTCAGAACCCCCGTTCCCTGTGGCTGCAGCCAGCCAGGGGGCTCCAGGGTCGGGCGCGCCCGCGGGCCTGGGGGGCTTCTTGCCTGTGTGCAGGGCTTCTACGCACAAGGTGGCACCTCATCCCGGCCCAAGGGTGGTGGCAGGAACCCAGGAGGCGCTCGGGGACTCAGCAGGGCCCGCCCCTGGGGCCAGGGGTCTGGCAGGCTCCGGGGGCAAATGGACTACGGAAGCCGAGAGGGGCCCGTCCGTGCCAAAACCCAAAACGTGCTGCGGCCTCCAGGGACACAGGGGACACGAGTGGCTGTGTGGCTTGCAGTGCCCGACCAGAGGGAGGGAAGTTGTCTGGCTGCTGAGGCGCAGCCGGTGTCAGCCATTCGGGGAACTGCCCGTGGATGCTTCGGGAATGGGGGCTGCCAACTCAGAACCCCCGTTCCCTGTGGCTGCAGCCAGCCAGGGGGCTCCAGGGTCGGGCGCGCCCGCGGGCCTGGGGGGCTTCTTGCCTGTGTGCAGGGCTTCTACGCACAAGGTGGCACCTCATCCCGGCCCAAGGGTGGTGGCAGGAACCCAGGAGGCGCTCGGGGACTCAGCAGGGCCCGCCCCTGGGGCCAGGGGTCTGGCAGGCTCCGGGAGCAAATGGACTACGGAAGCCGAGAGGGGCCCGTCCGCGCCAAAACCCAAAACGTGCTGCGGCCTCCAGGGACACAGGGGACACAAGTGGCTGTGTGGCTTGCAGTGCCCGACCAGAGGGAGGGAGGTTGTCTGGCTGCTGAGGCGCAGCCGGTGTCAGCCCTTCGGGGAACTGCCCGTGGATGCTTCGGGAATGGGGGCTGCCAACTCAGAACCCCCGTTCCCTGTGGCTGCAGCCAGCCAGGGGGCTCCAGGGTCGGGCGCTCCCGCGGGCCTGGGGGCTTCTTGCCTGTGTGCAGGGCTTCTACGCACAAGGTGGCACCTCATCCCGGCCCAAGGGTGGTGGCAGGAACCCAGGAGGCGCTCGGGGACTCAGCAGGGCCCGCCCCTGGGGCCAGGGGTCTGGCAGGCTCTGGGGGCAAATGGACTACGGAAGCCGAGAGGGGCCCGTCCGCGCCAAAACCCAAAACGCGCTGCGGCCTCCAGGGACACAGGGGACACAAGTGGCTGTGTGGCTTGCAGTGCCCGACCAGAGGGAGGGAGGTTGTCTGGCTGCTGAGGCGCAGCCGGTGTCAGCCCTTCGGGGAACTGCCCGTGGATGCTTCGGGAATGGGGGCTGCCAACTCAGAACCCCCGTTCCCTGTGGCTGCAGCCAGCCAGGGGGCTCCAGGGTCGGGCGGGCCTGGGGGGCTTCTTGCCTGTGTGCAGGGCTTCTACGCACAAGGTGGCACCTCATCCCGGCCCAAGGGTGGTGGCAGGAACCCAGGAGGCGCTCGGGGACTCAGCAGGGCCCACCCCTGGGGCCAGGGGTCTGGCAGGCTCTGGGGGCAAATGGACTACGGAAGCCGAGAGGGGCCCGTCCGCGCCAAAACCCAAAACGCGCTGCGGCCTCCAGGGACACAGGGGACACAAGTGGCTGTGTGGCTTGCAGTGCCCGACCAGAGGGAGGGAGGTTGTCTGGCTGCTGAGGCGCAGCCGGTGTCAGCCCTTCGGGGAACTGCCCGTGGATGCTTCGGGAATGGGGGCTGCCAACTCAGAACCCCCGTTCCCTGTGGCTGCAGCCAGCCAGGGGGCTCCAGGGTCGGGCGTGCCCGCGGGCCTGGGGGGCTTCTTGCCTGTGTGCAGGGCTTCTACGCACAAGGTGGCACCTCATCCCGGCCCAAGGGTGGTGGCAGGAACCCAGGAGGCGCTCGGGGACTCAGCAGGGCCCGCCCCTGGGGCCAGGGGTCTGGCAGGCTCTGGGGGCAAATGGACTACGGAAGCCGAGAGGGGCCCGTCCGAGCCAAAACCCAAAACGTGCTGTGGCCTCCAGGGACACAGGGGACACGAGTGGCTGTGTGGCTTGCAGTGCCCGACCAGAGGGAGGGAGGTTGTCTGGCTGCTGAGGCCCAGCCGGTGTCAGCCCTTCGGGGAACTGCCCGTGGATGCTTCGGGAATGGGGGCTGCCAACTCAGAACCCCCGTTCCCTGTGGCTGCAGCCAGCCAGGGGGTTCCAGGTTCGTGCGTGCCCGAGGGCCTGGGGGGCTTCTTGCCTGTGTGCAGGGCTTCTACGCACAAGGTGGCACCTCATCCCGGCCCAAGGGTGGTGGCAGGAACCCAGGAGGCGCTCGGGGACTCAGCAGGGCCCGCCCCTGGGGCCAGGGGTCTGGCAGGCTCTGGGGGCAAATGGACTACGGAAGCCGAGAGGGGCCCGTCCGCGCCAAAACCCAAAACGCACTGCGGCCTCCAGGGACACAGGGGACACAAGTGGCTGTGTGGCTTGCAGTGCCCGACCAGAGGGAGGGAGGTTGTCTGGCTGCTGAGGCGCAGCCGGTGTCAGCCCTTCGGGGAACTGCCCGTGGATGCTTCGGGAATGGGGGCTGCCAACTCAGAACCCCCGTTCCCTGTGGCTGCAGCCAGCCAGGGGGCTCCAGGGTCGGGCGCGCCCGCGGGCCTGGGGGGCTTCTTGCCTGTGTGCAGGGCTTCTACGCACAAGGTGGCACCTCATCCCGGCCCAAGGGTGGTGGCAGGAACCCAGGAGGCGCTCGGGGACTCAGCAGGGCCCGCCCCTGGGGCCAGGGGTCTGGCAGGCTCTGGGGGCAAATGGACTACGGAAGCCGAGAGGGGCCCGTCCGCGCCAAAACCCAAAACGTGCTGCGGCCTCCAGGGACACAGGGGACACGAGTGGCTGTGTGGCTTGCAGTGCCCGACCAGAGGGAGGGAGGTTGTCTGGCTGCTGAGGCGCAGCCGGTGTCAGCCCTTCGGGGAACTGCCCGTGGATGCTTCGGGAATGGGGGCTGCCAACTCAGAACCCCCGTTCCCTGTGGCTGCAGCCAGCCAGGGGGCTCCAGGGTCGGGCGCGCCCGCGGGCCTGGGGGGCTTCTTGCCTGTGTGCAGGGCTTCTACGCACAAGGTGGCACCTCATCCCGGCCCAAGGGTGGTGGCAGGAACCCAGGAGGCGCTCGGGGACTCAGCAGGGCCCGCCCCTGGGGCCAGGGGTCTGGCAGGCTCCGGGGGCAAATGGACTACGGAAGCCGAGAGGGGCCCGTCCGTGCCAAAACCCAAAACGTGCTGCGGCCTCCAGGGACACAGGGGACACGAGTGGCTGTGTGGCTTGCAGTGCCCGACCAGAGGGAGGGAAGTTGTCTGGCTGCTGAGGCGCAGCCGGTGTCAGCCATTCGGGGAACTGCCCGTGGATGCTTCGGGAATGGGGGCTGCCAACTCAGAACCCCCGTTCCCTGTGGCTGCAGCCAGCCAGGGGGCTCCAGGGTCGGGCGCGCCCGCGGGCCTGGGGGGCTTCTTGCCTGTGTGCAGGGCTTCTACGCACAAGGTGGCACCTCATCCCGGCCCAAGGGTGGTGGCAGGAACCCAGGAGGCGCTCGGGGACTCAGCAGGGCCCGCCCCTGGGGCCAGGGGTCTGGCAGGCTCCGGGAGCAAATGGACTACGGAAGCCGAGAGGGGCCCGTCCGCGCCAAAACCCAAAACGTGCTGCGGCCTCCAGGGACACAGGGGACACAAGTGGCTGTGTGGCTTGCAGTGCCCGACCAGAGGGAGGGAGGTTGTCTGGCTGCTGAGGCGCAGCCGGTGTCAGCCCTTCGGGGAACTGCCCGTGGATGCTTCGGGAATGGGGGCTGCCAACTCAGAACCCCCGTTCCCTGTGGCTGCAGCCAGCCAGGGGGCTCCAGGGTCGGGCGCTCCCGCGGGCCTGGGGGCTTCTTGCCTGTGTGCAGGGCTTCTACGCACAAGGTGGCACCTCATCCCGGCCCAAGGGTGGTGGCAGGAACCCAGGAGGCGCTCGGGGACTCAGCAGGGCCCGCCCCTGGGGCCAGGGGTCTGGCAGGCTCTGGGGGCAAATGGACTACGGAAGCCGAGAGGGGCCCGTCCGCGCCAAAACCCAAAACGCGCTGCGGCCTCCAGGGACACAGGGGACACAAGTGGCTGTGTGGCTTGCAGTGCCCGACCAGAGGGAGGGAGGTTGTCTGGCTGCTGAGGCGCAGCCGGTGTCAGCCCTTCGGGGAACTGCCCGTGGATGCTTCGGGAATGGGGGCTGCCAACTCAGAACCCCCGTTCCCTGTGGCTGCAGCCAGCCAGGGGGCTCCAGGGTCGGGCGGGCCTGGGGGGCTTCTTGCCTGTGTGCAGGGCTTCTACGCACAAGGTGGCACCTCATCCCGGCCCAAGGGTGGTGGCAGGAACCCAGGAGGCGCTCGGGGACTCAGCAGGGCCCACCCCTGGGGCCAGGGGTCTGGCAGGCTCTGGGGGCAAATGGACTACGGAAGCCGAGAGGGGCCCGTCCGCGCCAAAACCCAAAACGCGCTGCGGCCTCCAGGGACACAGGGGACACAAGTGGCTGTGTGGCTTGCAGTGCCCGACCAGAGGGAGGGAGGTTGTCTGGCTGCTGAGGCGCAGCCGGTGTCAGCCCTTCGGGGAACTGCCCGTGGATGCTTCGGGAATGGGGGCTGCCAACTCAGAACCCCCGTTCCCTGTGGATGCAGCCAGCCAGGGGGCTCCAGGGTCGGGCGCGCCCGCGGGCCTGGGGGGCTTCTTGCCTGTGTGCAGGGCTTCTACGCACAAGGTGGCACCTCATCCCGGCCCAAGGGTGGTGGCAGGAACCCAGGAGGCGCTCGGGGACTCAGCAGGGCCCGCCCCTGGGGCCAGGGGTCTGGCAGGCTCTGGGGGCAAATGGACTACGGAAGCCGAGAGGGGCCCGTCCGAGCCAAAACCCAAAACGTGCTGTGGCCTCCAGGGACACAGGGGACACGAGTGGCTGTGTGGCTTGCAGTGCCCGACCAGAGGGAGGGAGGTTGTCTGGCTGCTGAGGCCCAGCCGGTGTCAGCCCTTCGGGGAACTGCCCGTGGATGCTTCGGGAATGGGGGCTGCCAACTCAGAACCCCCGTTCCCTGTGGCTGCAGCCAGCCAGGGGGTTCCAGGTTCGTGCGTGCCCGAGGGCCTGGGGGGCTTCTTGCCTGTGTGCAGGGCTTCTACGCACAAGGTGGCACCTCATCCCGGCCCAAGGGTGGTGGCAGGAACCCAGGAGGCGCTCGGGGACTCAGCAGGGCCCGCCCCTGGGGCCAGGGGTCTGGCAGGCTCTGGGGGCAAATGGACTACGGAAGCCGAGAGGGGCCCGTCCGCGCCAAAACCCAAAACGCGCTGCGGCCTCCAGGGACACAGGGGACACAAGTGGCTGTGTGGCTTGCAGTGCCCGACCAGAGGGAGGGAGGTTGTCTGGCTGCTGAGGCGCAGCCGGTGTCAGCCCTTCGGGGAACTGCCCGTGGATGCTTCGGGAATGGGGGCTGCCAACTCAGAACCCCCGTTCCCTGTGGCTGCAGCCAGCCAGGGGGCTCCAGGGTCGGGCGCGCCCGCGGGCCTGGGGGGCTTCTTGCCTGTGTGCAGGGCTTCTACGCACAAGGTGGCACCTCATCCCGGCCCAAGGGTGGTGGCAGGAACCCAGGAGGCGCTCGGGGACTCAGCAGGGCCCGCCCCTGGGGCCAGGGGTCTGGCAGGCTCTGGGGGCAAATGGACTATGGAAGCCGAGAGGGGCCCGTCCGCGCCAAAACCCAAAACGTGCTGCGGCCTCCAGGGACACAGGGGACACGAGTGGCTGTGTGGCTTGCAGTGCCCGACCAGAGGGAGGGAGGTTGTCTGGCTGCTGAGGCGCAGCCGGTGTCAGCCCTTCGGGGAACTGCCCGTGGATGCTTCGGGAATGGGGGCTGCCAACTCAGAACCCCCGTTCCCTGTGGCTGCAGCCAGCCAGGGGGCTCCAGGGTCGGGCGCGCCCGCGGGCCTGGGGGGCTTCTTGCCTGTGTGCAGGGCTTCTACGCACAAGGTGGCACCTCATCCCGGCCCAAGGGTGGTGGCAGGAACCCAGGAGGCGCTCGGGGACTCAGCAGGGCCCGCCCCTGGGGCCAGGGGTCTGGCAGGCTCCGGGGGCAAATGGACTACGGAAGCCGAGAGGGGCCCGTCCGTGCCAAAACCCAAAACGTGCTGCGGCCTCCAGGGACACAGGGGACACGAGTGGCTGTGTGGCTTGCAGTGCCCGACCAGAGGGAGGGAAGTTGTCTGGCTGCTGAGGCGCAGCCGGTGTCAGCCATTCGGGGAACTGCCCGTGGATGCTTCGGGAATGGGGGCTGCCAACTCAGAACCCCCGTTCCCTGTGGCTGCAGCCAGCCAGGGGGCTCCAGGGTCGGGCGGGCCTCTGGGGCTTCTTGCCTGTGTGAGGGCTTCTACGCACAAGGTGGCACCTCATCCCGGCCCAAGGGTGGTGGCAGGAACCCAGGAGGCGCTCGGGGACTCAGCAGGGCCTGCCCCTGGGGCCAGGATTCTGGCAGGCTCCGGGGGCAAATGGACTACGGAAGCCGAGAGGGGCCCGTCCGTGCCAAAACCCAAAACGCGCTGCGGCCTCCAGGGACACAGGGGACACACGTGGCTGTGTGGCTTGCAGTGCCCGACCAGAGGGAGGGAGGTTGTCTGGCTGCTGAGGCGCAGCCGGTGTCAGCCCTTCGGGGAACTGCCCGTGGATGCTTCGGGAATGGGGGCTGCCAACTCAGAACCCCCATTCCCTGTGGCTGCAGCCAGCCAGGGGGCTCCAGGGTCGGGCGCGCCCGCGGGCCTGGGGGGCTTCTTGCCTGTGTGCAGGGCTTCTACGCACAAGGTGGCACCTCATCCCGGCCCAAGGGTGGTGGCAGGAACCCAGGAGGCGCTCGGGGACTCAGCAGGGCCCGCCCCTGGGGCAAGGGGTCTGGCAGGCTCCGGGGACAAATGGACTACGGAAGCCGAGAGGGGCCCGTCCGCGCCAAAACCCAAAACGCGCTGCGGCCTCCAGGGACACAGGGGACACAAGTGGCTGTGTGGCTTGCAGTGCCCGACCAGAGGGAGGGAGGTTGTCTGGCTGCTGAGGCGCAGCCGGTGTCAGCCCTTCGGGGAACTGCCCGTGGATGCTTCGGGAATGGGGGCTGCCAACTCAGAACCCCCGTTCCCTGTGGCTGCAGCAAGCCAGGGGGCTCCAGGGTCGGGCGGGCCTGGGGGGCTTCTTGCCTGTGTGCAGGGCTTCCACGCACAAGGTGGCACCTCATCCCGGCCCAAGGGTGGTGGCAGGAACCCAGGAGGCACTCTGGGACTCAGCAAGGCCCGCCCATGGGGCCAGGGTTCTGGCAGGCTCTGGGGTAAATGGACTACGGAAGCCGAGAGGGGCCCGTCCGCGCCAAAACCCAAAACGCGCTGCGGCCTCCAGGGACACAGGGGACACGAGTGGCTGTGTGGCTTGCAGTGCCCGACCAGAGGGAGGGAGGTTGTCTGGCTGCTGAGGCGCAGCCGGTGTCAGCCCTTCGGGGAACTGCCCGTGGATGCTTCGGGAATGGGGGCTGCCAACTCAGAACCCCCGTTCCCTGTGGCTGCAGCCAGCCAGGGGGCTCCAGGGTCGGGCGCGCCCGCGGGCCTGGGGGGCTTCTTGCCTGTGTGCAGGGCTTCTACGCACAAGGTGGCACCTCATCCCGGCCCAAGGGTGGTGGCAGGAACCCAGGAGGCGCTCGGGGACTCAGCAGGGCCCGCCCCTGGGGCCAGGGGTCTGGCAGGCTCTGGGGGCAAATGGACTACGGAAGCCGAGAGGGGCCCGTCCGAGCCAAAACCCAAAACGTGCTGTGGCCTCCAGGGACACAGGGGACACGAGTGGCTGTGTGGCTTGCAGTGCCCGACCAGAGGGAGGGAGGTTGTCTGGCTGCTGAGGCGCAGCCGGTGTCAGCCCTTCGGGGAACTGCCCGTGGATGCTTCGGGAATGGGGGCTGCCAACTCAGAACCCCCGTTCCCTGTGGCTGCAGCCAGCCAGGGGGTTCCAGGTTCGGGCGTGCCCGAGGGCCGGGGGGGCTTCTTGCCTGTGTGCAGGGCTTCTACGCACAAGGTGGCACCTCATCCCGGCCCAAGGGTGGTGGCAGGAACCCAGGAGGCGCTCGGGGACTCAGCAGGGCCCGCCCCTGGGGCCAGGGGTCTGGCAGGCTCTGGGGGCAAATGGACTACGGAAGCCGAGAGGGGCCCGTCCGCGCCAAAACCCAAAACGCGCTGCGGCCTCCAGGGACACAGGGGACACAAGTGGCTGTGTGGCTTGCAGTGCCCGAGCAGAGGGAGGGAGGTTGTCTGGCTGCTGAGGCGCAGCCGGTGTCAGCCCTTCGGGGAACTGCCCGTGGATGCTTCGGGAATGGGGGCTGCCAACTCAGAACCCCCGTTCCCTGTGGCTGCAGCCAGCCAGGGGGCTCCAGGGTCGGGCGCGCCCGCGGGCCGGGGGGGCTTCTTGCCTGTGTGCAGGGCTTCTACGCACAAGGTGGCACCTCATCCCGGCCCAAGGGTGGTGGCAGGAACCCAGGAGGCGCTCGGGGACTCAGCAGGGCCCGCCCCTGGGGCCAGGGGTCTGGCAGGCTCTGGGGGCAAATGGACTACGGAAGCCGAGAGGGGCCCGTCCGTGCCAAAACCCAAAACGTGCTGCGGCCTCCAGGGACACAGGGGACACGAGTGGCTGTGTGGCTTGCAGTGCCCGACCAGAGGGAGAGAAGTTGTCTGGCTGCTGAGGCGCAGCCGGTGTCAGCCATTCGGGGAACTGCCCGTGGATGCTTCGGGAATGGGGGCTGCCAACTCAGAACCCCCGTTCCCTGTGGCTGCAGCCAGCCAGGGGGCTCCAGGGTCGGGCGCGCCCGCGGGCCTGGGGGGCTTCTTGCCTGTGTGCAGGGCTTCCACGCACAAGGTGGCACCTCATCCTGGCCCAAGGGTGGTGGCAGGAACCCAGGAGGCGCTCGGGGACTCAGCAGGGCCCGCCCCTGGGGCCAGGGGTCTGGCAGGCTCCGGGGCAAATGGACTACGGAAGCCGAGAGGGGCCCGTCCGCGCCAAAACCCAAAACGCGCTGCGGCCTCCAGGGACACAGGGGACACGAGTGGCTGTGTGGCTTGCAGTGCCCGACCAGAGGGAGGGAGGTTGTCTGGCTGCTGAGGCGCAGCCGGTGTCAGCCCTTCGGGGAACTGCCCGTGGATGCTTCGGGAATGGGGGCTGCCAACTCAGAACCCCCGTTCCCTGTGGCTGCAGCCAGCCAGGGGGCTCCAGGGTCGGGCGGGCCTGGGGGGCTTCTTGCCTGTGTGCAGGGCTTCCACGCACAAGGTGGCACCTCATCCCGGCCCAAGGGTGGTGGCAGGAACCCAGGAGGCACTCTGGGACTCAGCAAGGCCCGCCCATGGGGCCAGGGATCTGGCAGGCTCTGGGGTAAATGGACTACGGAAGCCGAGAGGGGCCCGTCCGCGCCAAAACCCAAAACGCGCTGCGGCCTCCAGGGACACAGGGGACACGAGTGGCTGTGTGGCTTGCAGTGCCCGACCAGAGGGAGGGAGGTTGTCTGGCTGCTGAGGCGCAGCCGGTGTCAGCCCTTCGGGGAACTGCCCGTGGATGCTTCGGGAATGGGGGCTGCCAACTCAGAACCCCCGTTCCCTGTGGCTGCAGCCAGCCAGGGGGCTCCAGGGTCGGGCGCGCCCGCGGGCCTGGGGGGCTTCTTGCCTGTGTGCAGGGCTTCTACGCACAAGGTGGCACCTCATCCCGGCCCAAGGGTGGTGGCAGGAACCCAGGAGGCGCTCGGGGACTCAGCAGGGCCCGCCCCTGGGGCCAGGGGTCTGGCAGGCTCTGGGGGCAAATGGACTACGGAAGCCGAGAGGGGTCCGTCCGCGCCAAAACCCAAAACGCGCTGCAGCCTCCAGGGACACAGGGGACACAAGTGGCTGTGTGGCTTGCAGTGCCCGACCAGAGGGAGGGAGGTTGTCTGGCTGCTGAGGCGCAGCCGGTGTCAGCCCTTCGGGGAACTGCCCGTGGATGCTTCGGGAATGGGGGCTGCCAACTCAGAACCCCCGTTCCCTGTGGCTGCAGCCAGCCAGGGGGCTCCAGGGTCGGGCGGGCCTGGGGGGCTTCTTGCCTGTGTGCAGGGCTTCTACGCACAAGGTGGCACCTCATCCCGGCCCAAGGGTGGTGGCAGGAACCCAGGAGGCGCTCGGGGACTCAGCAGGGCCCGCCCCTGGGGCCAGGGGTCTGGCAGGCTCCGGGGGCAAATGGACTACGGAAGCCGAGAGGGGCCCGTCCGTGCCAAAACCCAAAACGTGCTGCGGCCTCCAGGGACACAGGGGACACGAGTGGCTGTGTGGCTTGCAGTGCCCGACCAGAGGGAGGGAGGTTGTCTGGCTGCTGAGGCGCAGCCAGTGTCAGCCCTTCGGGGAACTGCCCGTGGATGCTTCGGGAATGGGGGCTGCCAACTCAGAACCCCCGTTCCCTGTGGCTGCAGCCAGCCAGGGGGCTCCAGGGTGGGGCGCGCCCGCGGGCCTGGGGGGCTTCTTGCCTGTGTGCAGGGCTTCTACGCACAAGGTGGCACCTCATCCCGGCCCAAGGGTGGTGGCAGGAACCCAGGAGGTGCTCGGGGACTCAGCAGGGCCCGCCCCTGGGGCCAGGGGTCTGGCAAGCTCCGGGGGCAAATCGACTACGGAAGCCGAGAGGGGCCCGTCCGCGCCAAAACCCAAAACGCGCTGCGGCCTCCAGGGACACAGGGGACACAAGTGGCTGTGTGGCTTGCAGTGCCCGACCAGAAGGAGGGAGGTTGTCTGGCTGCTGAGGCGCAGCCGGTGTCAGCCCTTCGGGGAACTGCCCGTGGATGCTTCGGGAATGGGGGCTGACAACTCAGAACCCCCGTTCCCTATGGCTGCAGCCAGCCAGGGGGCTCCAGGGTCGGGCGCGCCCGCGGGCCTGGGGGGCTTCTTGCCTGTGTGCAGGGCTTCTACGCACAAGGTGGCACCTCATCCCGGCCCAAGGGTGGTGGCAGGAACCCAGGAGGCGCTCGGGAACTCAGCAGGGCCCGCCCCTGGGGCCAGGGGTCTGGCAGGCTCCGGGGGCAAATGGACTATGGAAGCCGAGAGGGGCCCGTCCGCGCCAAAACCCAAAACGCGCTGCGGCCTCCAGGGACACAGGGGACACAAGTGGCTGTGTGGCTTGCAGTGCCCGACCAGAGGGAGGGAGGTTGTCTGGCTGCTGAGGCGCAGCCGGTGTCAGCCCTTCAGGGAACTGCCCATGGATGCTTCGGGAATGGGGGCTGCCAACTCAGAACCCCCGTTCCCTGTGGCTGCAGCCAGCCAGGGGGCTCCAGGGTCGTGCGGGCCTCTGGGGCTTCCTGCCTGTGTGCAGGGCTTCTACGCACAAGGTGGCACCTCATCCCGGCCCAAGGGTGGTGGCAGGAACCCAGGAGGCGCTCGGGGACTCAGCAGGGCCCGCCCCTGGGGCCAGGGTTCTGGCAGGCTCCGGGGGCAAATGGACTACGGAAGCCGAGAGGGGCCCGTCCGCGCCAAAACCCAAAACGCGCTGCGGCCTCCAGGGACACAGGGGACACAAGTGGCTGTGTGGCTTGCAGTGCCCGACCAGAGGGATGAGGTTGTCTGGCTGCTGAGGCGCAGCCGGTGTCAGCCCTTCGGGGAACTGCCCGTGGATGCTTCGGGAATGGGGGCTGCCAACTCAGAACCCCCGTTCCCTGTGGCTGCAGCCAGCCAGGGGGCTCCAGGGTCGGGCACGCCCACGGGCCTGGGGGGCTTCTTGCCTGTGTGCAGGGCTTCTACGCACAAGGTGGCACCTCATCCCGGCCCAAGGGTGGTGGCAGGAACCCAGGAGGCGCTCGGGGACTCAGCAGGTCCCGCCCCTGGGGCCAGGGGTCTGGCAGGCTCCGGGGACAAATGGACTACGGAAGCCGAGAGGGGCCCGTCCGCGCCAAAACCCAAAACGCGCTGCGGCCTCCAGGGACACAGGGGACACAAGTGGCTGTGTGGCTTGCAGTGCCCGACCAGAAGGAGGGAGGTTGTCTGGCTGCTGAGGCGCAGCCGGTGTCAGCCCTTCGGGAAACTGCCCGTGGATGCTTCGGGAATGGGGGCTGCCAACTCAGAACCCCCGTTCCCTGTGGCTGCAGCCAGCCAGGGGGCTCCAGGGTCGGGCGGGCCTGGGGGGCTTCTTGCCTGTGTGCAGGGCTTCCACGCACAAGGTGGCACCTCATCCCGGTCCAAGGGTGGTGGCAGGAACCCAGGAGGCACTCTGGGACTCAGCAAGGCCCGGCCCTGGGGCCAGGGATCTGGCAGGCTCCGGGGTAAATGGACTACGGAAGCCGAGAGGGGCCCGTCCGCGCCAAAACCCAAAACGTGCTGTGGCCTCCAGGGACACAGGGGACACGAGTGGCTGTGTGGCTTGCAGTGCCCGACCAGAGGGAGGGAGGTTGTCTGGCTGCTGAGGCACAGCCGGTGTCAGCCCTTCGGGGAACTGCCCGTGGATGCTTCGGGAATGGGGGCTGACAACTCAGAACCCCCGTTCCCTGTGGCTGCAGCCAGCCAGGGGGCTCCAGGGTCGGGCGCGCCCGCGGGCCGGGGGGGCTTCTTGCCTGTGTGCAGGGCTTCTACGCACAAGGTGGCACCTCATCCCGGCCCAAGGGTGGTGGCAGGAACCCAGGAGACGCTCGGGGACTCAGCAGGGCCCGCCCCTGTGGCCAGGGGTCTGGCAGGCTCCGGGGGCAAATGGACTATGGAAGCCGACAGGGGCCCGTCCGCGCCAAAACCCAAAACGTGCTGCGGCCCCAGGGACACAGGGGACACGAGTGGCTGTGTGGCTTGCAGTGCCTGACCAGAGGGAGGGAGGTTGTCTGGCTGCTGAGGCGCAGCCGGTGTCAGCCCTTTGGGGAACTGCCCGTGGATGCTTCGGGAATGGGGGCTGCCAACTCAGAACCCCCGTTCCCTGTGGCTGCAGCCAGCCAGGGGGCTCCAGGGTCGGGCGCGCCCGCGGGCCTGGGGGGCTTCTTGCCTGTGTGCAGGGCTTCTACGCACAAGGTGGCACCTCATCCCGGCCCAAGGGTGGTGGCAGGAACCCAGGAGGCGCTCGGGGACTCAGCAGGGCCCGCCCCTGGGGCCAGGGTTCTGGCAGGCTCCGGGGGCAAATGGACTACGGAAGCCGAGAGGGGCCCGTCCGCGCCAAAACCCAAAACGCGCTGCGGCCTCCAGGGACACAGGGGACACAAGTGGCTGTGTGGCTTGCAGTGCCCGACCAGAGGGATGAGGTTGTCTGGCTGCTGAGGCGCAGCCGGTGTCAGCCCTTCGGGGAACTGCCCGTGGATGCTTCGGGAATGGGGGCTGCCAACTCAGAACCCCCGTTCCCTGTGGCTGCAGCCAGCCAGGGGGCTCCAGGGTCGGGCACGCCCACGGGCCTGGGGGGCTTCTTGCCTGTGTGCAGGGCTTCTACGCACAAGGTGGCACCTCATCCCGGCCCAAGGGTGGTGGCAGGAACCCAGGAGGCGCTCGGGGACTCAGCAGGTCCCGCCCCTGGGGCCAGGGGTCTGGCAGGCTCCGGGGACAAATGGACTACGGAAGCCGAGAGGGGCCCGTCCGCGCCAAAACCCAAAACGCGCTGCGGCCTCCAGGGACACAGGGGACACAAGTGGCTGTGTGGCTTGCAGTGCCCGACCAGAAGGAGGGAGGTTGTCTGGCTGCTGAGGCGCAGCCGGTGTCAGCCCTTCGGGAAACTGCCCGTGGATGCTTCGGGAATGGGGGCTGCCAACTCAGAACCCCCGTTCCCTGTGGCTGCAGCCAGCCAGGGGGCTCCAGGGTCGGGCGGGCCTGGGGGGCTTCTTGCCTGTGTGCAGGGCTTCCACGCACAAGGTGGCACCTCATCCCGGTCCAAGGGTGGTGGCAGGAACCCAGGAGGCACTCTGGGACTCAGCAAGGCCCGCCCCTGGGGCCAGGGATCTGGCAGGCTCCGGGGTAAATGGACTACGGAAGCCGAGAGGGGCCCGTCCGCGCCAAAACCCAAAACGTGCTGCGGCCTCCAGGGACACAGGGGACACGAGTGGCTGTGTGGCTTGCAGTGCCCGACCAGAGGGAGGGAGGTTGTCTGGCTGCTGAGGCACAGCCGGTGTCAGCCCTTCGGGGAACTGCCCGTGGATGCTTCGGGAATGGGGGCTGACAACTCAGAACCCCCGTTCCCTGTGGCTGCAGCCAGCCAGGGGGCTCCAGGGTCGGGCGCGCCCGCGGGCCGGGGGGGCTTCTTGCCTGTGTGCAGGGCTTCTACGCACAAGGTGGCACCTCATCCCGGCCCAAGGGTGGTGGCAGGAACCCAGGAGACGCTCGGGGACTCAGCAGGGCCCGCCCCTGTGGCCAGGGGTCTGGCAGGCTCCGGGGGCAAATGGACTATGGAAGCCGACAGGGGCCCGTCCGCGCCAAAACCCAAAACGTGCTGCGGCCCCAGGGACACAGGGGACACGAGTGGCTGTGTGGCTTGCAGTGCCTGACCAGAGGGAGGGAGGTTGTCTGGCTGCTGAGGCGCAGCCGGTGTCAGCCCTTTGGGGAACTGCCCGTGGATGCTTCGGGAATGGGGGCTGCCAACTCAGAACCCCCGTTCCCTGTGGCTGCAGCCAGCCAGGGGGCTCCAGGGTCGGGCGCGCCCGCGGGCCTGGGGGGCTTCTTGCCTGTGTGCAGGGCTTCTACGCACAAGGTGGCACCTCATCCCGGCCCAAGGGTGGTGGCAGGAACCCAGGAGGCGCTCGGGGACTCAGCAGGGCCCGCCCCTGGGGCCAGGGGTCTGGCAGGCTCCGGGGGCAAATGGACTACGGAAGCCGAGAGGGGCCCGTCCGCGCCAAAACCCAAAACGCGCTGCGGCCTCCAGGGACACAGGGGACACAAGTGGCTGTGTGGCTTGCAGTGCCCGACCAGAGGGAGGGAGGTTGTCTGGCTGCTGAGGCGCAGCCGGGGTCAGCCCTTCGGGGAACTGCCCGTGGATGCTTCGGGAATGGGGGCTGCCAACTCAGAACCCCCGTTCCCTGTGGCTGCAGCCAGCCAGGGGGCTCCAGGGTGGGGCGCGCCCGCGGGGCTGGGGGGCTTCTTGCCTGTGTGCAGGGCTTCTACGCACAAGGTGGCACCTCATCCCGGCCCAAGGGTGGTGGCAGGAACCCAGGAGGCGCTCGGGGACTCAGCAGGGCCCGCCCCTGTGGCCAGGGGTCTGGCAGGCTCCGGGGGCAAATGGACTACGGAAGCCGAGAGGGGCCCGTCCGCGCCAAAACCCAAAACGTGCTGCGGCCTCCAGGGACACAGGGGACACGAGTGGCTGTGTGGCTTGCAGTGCCCGACCAGAGGGAGGGAGGTTGTCTGGCTGCTGAGGCGCAGCCGGTGTCAGCCCTTCGGGGAACTGCCCGTGGATGCTTCGGGAATGGGGGCTGCCAACTCAGAACCCCCGTTCCCTGTGGCTGCAGCCAGCCAGGGGGCTCCAGGGTCGGGCGCGCCCGCGGGCCTGGGGGGCTTCTTGCCTGTGTGCAGGGCTTCTACTCACAAGGTGGCACCTCATCCCGGCCCAAGGGTGGTGGCAGGAACCCAGGAGGCGCTCGGGGACTCAGCAGGGCCCGCCCCTGGGGCCAGGGGTCTGGCAGGCTCCGGGGGCAAATGGACTACGGAAGCCGAGAGGGGCCCATCCGCGCCAAAACCCAAAACGCGCTGCGGCCTCCAGGGACACAGGGGACACAAGTGGCTGTGTGGCTTGCAGTGCCCGACCAGAGGGAGGGAGGTTGTCTGGCTGCTGAGGCGCAGCCGGGGTCAGCCCTTCGGGGAACTGCCCGTGGATGCTTCGGGAATGGGGGCTGCCAACTCAGAACCCCCGTTCCCTGTGGCTGCAGCCAGCCAGGGGGCTCCAGGGTGGGGCGCGCCCGCGGGGCTGGGGGGCTTCTTGCCTGTGTGCAGGGCTTCTACGCACAAGGTGGCACCTCATCCCGGCCCAAGGGTGGTGGCAGGAACCCAGGAGGCCCTCGGGGACTCAGCAGGTCCCGCCCTTGGGGCTAGGGGTCTGGCAGGCTCCGGGGGCAAATGGACTACGGAAGCCGAGAGGGGCCCGTCCGCGCCAAAACCCAAAATGTGCTGCGGCCTCCAGGGACACAGGGGACACAAGTGGCTGTGTGGCTTGCAGTGCCCGACCAGAGGGAGGGAGGTTGTCTGGCTGCTGAGGCGCAGCCGGTGTCAGCCCTTCGGGGAACTGCCCGTGGATGCTTCGGGAATGGGGGCTGCCAACTCAGAACCCCCGTTCCCTGTGGCTGCAGCCAGCCAGGGGGCTCCAGGGTCGGGCGGGCCTGGGGGGCTTCTTGCCTGTGTGCAGGGCTTCTACGCACAAGGTGGCACCTCATCCCGGCCCAAGGGTGGTGGCAGGAACCCAGGAGGCGCTCGGGGACTCAGCAGGTCCCGCCCCTGGGGCCAGGGGTCTGGCAGGCTCCGGGGACAAATGGACTACGGAAGCCGAGAGGGGCCCGTCCGCGCCAAAACCCAAAACGCGCTGCGGCCTCCAGGGACACAGGGGACACAAGTGGCTGTGTGGCTTGCAGTGCCCGACCAGAAGGAGGGAGGTTGTCTGGCTGCTGAGGCGCAGCCGGTGTCAGCCCTTCGGGAAACTGCCCGTGGATGCTTCGGGAATGGGGGCTGCCAACTCAGAACCCCCGTTCCCTGTGGCTGCAGCCAGCCAGGGGGCTCCAGGGTCGGGCGGGCCTGGGGGGCTTCTTGCCTGTGTGCAGGGCTTCCACGCACAAGGTGGCACCTCATCCCGGTCCAAGGGTGGTGGCAGGAACCCAGGAGGCACTCTGGGACTCAGCAAGGCCCGCCCCTGGGGCCAGGGATCTGGCAGGCTCCGGGGTAAATGGACTACGGAAGCCGAGAGGGGCCCGTCCGCGCCAAAACCCAAAACGTGCTGCGGCCTCCAGGGACACAGGGGACACGAGTGGCTGTGTGGCTTGCAGTGCCCGACCAGAGGGAGGGAGGTTGTCTGGCTGCTGAGGCACAGCCGGTGTCAGCCCTTCGGGGAACTGCCCGTGGATGCTTCGGGAATGGGGGCTGACAACTCAGAACCCCCGTTCCCTGTGGCTGCAGCCAGCCAGGGGGCTCCAGGGTCGGGCGCGCCCGCGGGCCGGGGGGGCTTCTTGCCTGTGTGCAGGGCTTCTACGCACAAGGTGGCACCTCATCCCGGCCCAAGGGTGGTGGCAGGAACCCAGGAGACGCTCGGGGACTCAGCAGGGCCCGCCCCTGTGGCCAGGGGTCTGGCAGGCTCCGGGGGCAAATGGACTATGGAAGCCGACAGGGGCCCGTCCGCGCCAAAACCCAAAACGTGCTGCGGCCCCAGGGACACAGGGGACACGAGTGGCTGTGTGGCTTGCAGTGCCTGACCAGAGGGAGGGAGGTTGTCTGGCTGCTGAGGCGCAGCCGGTGTCAGCCCTTTGGGGAACTGCCCGTGGATGCTTCGGGAATGGGGGCTGCCAACTCAGAACCCCCGTTCCCTGTGGCTGCAGCCAGCCAGGGGGCTCCAGGGTCGGGCGCGCCCGCGGGCCTGGGGGGCTTCTTGCCTGTGTGCAGGGCTTCTACGCACAAGGTGGCACCTCATCCCGGCCCAAGGGTGGTGGCAGGAACCCAGGAGGCGCTCGGGGACTCAGCAGGGCCCGCCCCTGGGGCCAGGGGTCTGGCAGGCTCCGGGGGCAAATGGACTACGGAAGCCGAGAGGGGCCCGTCCGCGCCAAAACCCAAAACGCGCTGCGGCCTCCAGGGACACAGGGGACACAAGTGGCTGTGTGGCTTGCAGTGCCCGACCAGAGGGAGGGAGGTTGTCTGGCTGCTGAGGCGCAGCCGGGGTCAGCCCTTCGGGGAACTGCCCGTGGATGCTTCGGGAATGGGGGCTGCCAACTCAGAACCCCCGTTCCCTGTGGCTGCAGCCAGCCAGGGGGCTCCAGGGTGGGGCGCGCCCGCGGGGCTGGGGGGCTTCTTGCCTGTGTGCAGGGCTTCTACGCACAAGGTGGCACCTCATCCCGGCCCAAGGGTGGTGGCAGGAACCCAGGAGGCGCTCGGGGACTCAGCAGGGCCCGCCCCTGTGGCCAGGGGTCTGGCAGGCTCCGGGGGCAAATGGACTACGGAAGCCGAGAGGGGCCCGTCCGCGCCAAAACCCAAAACGTGCTGCGGCCTCCAGGGACACAGGGGACACGAGTGGCTGTGTGGCTTGCAGTGCCCGACCAGAGGGAGGGAGGTTGTCTGGCTGCTGAGGCGCAGCCGGTGTCAGCCCTTCGGGGAACTGCCCGTGGATGCTTCGGGAATGGGGGCTGCCAACTCAGAACCCCCGTTCCCTGTGGCTGCAGCCAGCCAGGGGGCTCCAGGGTCGGGCGCGCCCGCGGGCCTGGGGGGCTTCTTGCCTGTGTGCAGGGCTTCTACTCACAAGGTGGCACCTCATCCCGGCCCAAGGGTGGTGGCAGGAACCCAGGAGGCGCTCGGGGACTCAGCAGGGCCCGCCCCTGGGGCCAGGGGTCTGGCAGGCTCCGGGGGCAAATGGACTACGGAAGCCGAGAGGGGCCCATCCGCGCCAAAACCCAAAACGCGCTGCGGCCTCCAGGGACACAGGGGACACAAGTGGCTGTGTGGCTTGCAGTGCCCGACCAGAGGGAGGGAGGTTGTCTGGCTGCTGAGGCGCAGCCGGGGTCAGCCCTTCGGGGAACTGCCCGTGGATGCTTCGGGAATGGGGGCTGCCAACTCAGAACCCCCGTTCCCTGTGGCTGCAGCCAGCCAGGGGGCTCCAGGGTGGGGCGCGCCCGCGGGGCTGGGGGGCTTCTTGCCTGTGTGCAGGGCTTCTACGCACAAGGTGGCACCTCATCCCGGCCCAAGGGTGGTGGCAGGAACCCAGGAGGCCCTCGGGGACTCAGCAGGTCCCGCCCTTGGGGCTAGGGGTCTGGCAGGCTCCGGGGGCAAATGGACTACGGAAGCCGAGAGGGGCCCGTCCGCGCCAAAACCCAAAATGTGCTGCGGCCTCCAGGGACACAGGGGACACAAGTGGCTGTGTGGCTTGCAGTGCCCGACCAGAGGGAGGGAGGTTGTCTGGCTGCTGAGGCGCAGCCGGTGTCAGCCCTTCGGGGAACTGCCCGTGGATGCTTCGGGAATGGGGGCTGCCAACTCAGAACCCCCGTTCCCTGTGGCTGCAGCCAGCCAGGGGGCTCCAGGGTCGGGCGGGCCTGGGGGGCTTCTTGCCTGTGTGCAGGGCTTCTACGCACAAGGTGGCACCTCATCCCGGCCCAAGGGTGGTGGCAGGAACCCAGGAGGCGCTCGGGGACTCAGCAGGGCCCGCCCCTGGGGCCAGGGGTCTGGCAGGCTCCGGGGGCAAATGCACTACGGAAGCCGAGAGGGGCCCGTCCGTGCCAAAACCCAAAACGTGCTGCGGCCTCCAGGGACACAGGGGACACGAGTGGCTGTGTGGCTTGCAGTGCCCGACCAGAGGGAGGGAGGTTGTCTGGCTGCTGAGGCGCAGCCGGTGTCAGCCCTTCGGGGAACTGCCCGTGGATGCTTCGGGAATGGGGGCTGCCAACTCAGAACCCCCGTTTCCTGTGGCTGCAGCCAGCCAGGGGGCTCCAGGGTCGGGCGGGCCTGGGGGGCTTCTTGCCTGTGTGCAGGGCTTCCACGACAAGGTGGAACCTCATCCCGGCCCAAGGGTGGTGGCAGGAACCCAGGAGGCGCTCGGGGACTCAGCAGGGCCCGCCCCTGGGGCCAGGGGTCTGGCAGGCTCTGGGGGCAAATGGACTACGGAAGCCGAGAGGGGCCCGTCCGCGCCAAAACCCAAAACGCGCTGCGGCCTCCAGGGACACAGGGGACACAAGTGGCTGTGTGGCTTGCAGTGCCCGACCAGAGGGAGGGAGGTTGTCTGGCTGCTGAGGTGCAGCTGGTGTCAGCCCTTCGGGGAACTGCCCGTGGATGCTTCGGGAATGGGGGCTGCCAACTCAGAACCCCCGTTCTCTGTGGCTGCAGCCAGCCAGGGGGCTCCAGGGTCGGGCGCGCCCGCGGGCCTGGGGGCTTCTTGCCTGTGTGCAGGGCTTCTACGCACAAGGTGGCACCTCATCCCGGCCCAAGGGTGGTGGCAGGAACCCAGGAGGCGCTCGGGGACTCAGCAGGGCCCGCCCCTGGGGCAAGGGGTCTGGCAGGCTCTGGGGCAAATGGACTACGGAAGCCGAGAGGGGCCCGTCCACGCCAAAACCCAAAACGCGCTGCGGCCTCCAGGGACACAGGGGACACAAGTGGCTGTGTGGCTTGCAGTGCCCGACCAGAGGGAGGGAGGTTGTCTGGCTGCTGAGGCGCAGCCGGTGTCAGCCCTTCGGGGAACTGCCCGTGGATGCTTCGGGAATGGGGGCTGCCAACTCAGAACCCCCGTTCCCTGTGGCTGCAGCCAGCCAAGGGGCTCCAGGGTCGGGCGGGCCTGGGGGGCTTCTTGCCTGTGTGCAGGGCTTCTACGCACAAGGTGGCACCTCATCCCGGCCGAAGGCTGGTGGCAGGAACCCAGGAGGCGCTCGGGGACTCAGCAGGGCCCGCCCCTGGGGCCAGGGGTCTGGCAGGCTCCGGGGGCAAATGGACTACGGAAGCCGAGAGGGGCCCGTCCGTGCCAAAACCCAAAACGTGCTGCGGCCTCCAGGGACACAGGGGACACGAGTGGCTGTGTGGCTTGCAGTGCCCGACCAGAGGGAGGGAAGTTGTCTGGCTGCTGAGGCGCAGCCGGTGTCAGCCCTTCGGGGAACTGCCCGTGGATGCTTCGGGAATGGGGGCTGCCAACTCAGAACCCCCGTTCCCTGTGGCTGCAGCCAGCCAGGGGGCTCCAGGGTCGGGCGCGCCCGCGGGCCTGGGGGGCTTCTTGCCTGTGTGCAGGGCTTCTACGCACAAGGTGGCACCTCATCCCGGCCCAAGGGTGGTGGCAGGAACCCAGGAGGCGCTCGGGGACTCAGCAGGGCCCGACCCTGGGGCCAGGGGTCTGGCAAGCTCCGGGGGCAAATGGACTACGGAAGCCGAGAGGGGCCCGTCCGCGCCAAAACCCAAAACGCGCTGCGGCCTCCAGGGACACAGGGGACACAAGTGGCTGTGTGGCTTGCAGTGCCCGACCAGAAGGAGGGAGGTTGTCTGGCTGCTGAGGCGCAGCCGGTGTCAGCCCTTCGGGGAACTGCCCGTGGATGCTTCGGGAATGGGGGCTGACAACTCAGAACCCCCGTTCCCTATGGCTGCAGCCAGCCAGGGGGCTCCAGGGTCGGGCGCGCCCGCGGGCCTGGGGGGCTTCTTGCCTGTGTGCAGGGCTTCTACGCACAAGGTGGCACCTCATCCCGGCCCAAGGGTGGTGGCAGGAACCCAGGAGGCGCTCGGGAACTCAGCAGGGCCCGCCCCTGGGGCCAGGGGTCTGGCAGGCTCCGGGGGCAAATGGACTATGGAAGCCGAGAGGGGCCCGTCCGCGCCAAAACCCAAAACGCGCTGCGGCCTCCAGGGACACAGGGGACACAAGTGGCTGTGTGGCTTGCAGTGCCCGACCAGAGGGAGGGAGGTTGTCTGGCTGCTGAGGCGCAGCCGGTGTCAGCCCTTCAGGGAACTGCCCGTGGATGCTTCGGGAATGGGGGCTGCCAACTCAGAACCCCCGTTCCCTGTGGCTGCAGCCAGCCAGGGGGCTCCAGGGTCGGGCGGGCCTCTGGGGCTTCTTGCCTGTGTGCAGGGCTTCTACGCACAAGGTGGCACCTCATCCCGGCCCAAGGGTGGTGGCAGGAACCCAGGAGGCGCTCGGGGACTCAGCAGGGCCTGCCCCTGGGGCCAGGATTCTGGCAGGCTCCGGGGGCAAATGGACTACGGAAGCCGAGAGGGGCCCGTCCGTGCCAAAACCCAAAACGCGCTGCGGCCTCCAGGGACACAGGGGACACACGTGGCTGTGTGGCTTGCAGTGCCCGACCAGAGGGAGGGAGGTTGTCTGGCTGCTGAGGCGCAGCCGGTGTCAGCCCTTCGGGGAACTGCCCGTGGATGCTTCGGGAATGGGGGCTGCCAACTCAGAACCCCCGTTCCCTGTGGCTGCAGCCAGCCAGGGGGCTCCAGGGTCGGGCGCGCCCGCGGGCCTGGGGGGCTTCTTGCCTGTGTGCAGGGCTTCTACGCACAAGGTGGCACCTCATCCCGGCCCAAGGGTGGTGGCAGGAACCCAGGAGGCGCTCGGGGACTCAGCAGGGCCCGCCCCTGGGGCCAGGGGTCTGGCAGGCTCCGGGGACAAATGGACTACGGAAGCCGAGAGGGGCCCGTCCGCGCCAAAACCCAAAACGCGCTGCGGCCTCCAGGGACACAGGGGACACAAGTGGCTGTGTGGCTTGCAGTGCCCGACCAGAGGGAGGGAGGTTGTCTGGCTGCTGAGGCGCAGCCGGTGTCAGCCCTTCGGGGAACTGCCCGTGGATGCTTCGGGAATGGGGGCTGCCAACTCAGAACCCCCGTTCCCTGTGGCTGCAGCCAGCCAGGGGGCTCCAGGGTCGGGCGGGCCTGGGGGGCTTCTTGCCTGTGTGCAGGGCTTCCACGCACAAGGTGGCACCTCATCCCGGCCCAAGGGTGGTGGCAGGAACCCAGGAGGCACTCTGGGACTCAGCAAGGCCCGGCCATGGGGCCAGGGATCTGGCAGGCTCCGGGGGCAAATGGACTACGGAAGCCGAGAGGGGCCCGTCCGCGCCAAAACCCAAAACGCGCTGCGGCCTCCAGGGACACAGGGGACACGAGTGGCTGTGTGGCTTGCAGTGCCCGACCAGAGGGAGGGAGGTTGTCTGGCTGCTGAGGCGCAGCCGGTGTCAGCCCTTCGGGGAACTGCCCGTGGATGCTTCGGGAATGGGGGCTGCCAACTCAGAACCCCCGTTCCCTGTGGCTGCAGCCAGCCAGGGGGCTCCAGGGTCGGGCGCGCCCGCAGGCCTGGGGGGCTTCTTGCCTGTGTGCAGGGCTTCTACGCACAAGGTGGCACCTCATCCCGGCCCAAGGGTGGTGGCAGGAACCCAGGAGGCGCTCGGGAACTCAGCAGGGCCCGCCCCTGGGGCCAGGGGTCTGGCAGGCTCCGGGGGCAAATGGACTACGGAAGCCGAGAGGGGCCCGTCCGTGCCAAAACCCAAAACGCGCTGCGGCCTCCAGGGACACAGGGGACACAAGTGGCTGTGTGGCTTGCAGTGCCCGACCAGAGGGAGGGAGGTTGTCTGGCTGCTGAGGCGCAGCCGGTGTCAGCCCTTCGGGGAACTGCCCATGGATGCTTCGGGAATGGGGGCTGCCAACTCAGAACCCCCGTTCCCTGTGGCTGCAGCCAGCCAGGGGGCTCCAGGGTCGTGCGGGCCTCTGGGGCTTCCTACCTGTGTGCAGGGCTTCTACGCACAAGGTGGCACCTCATCCCGGCCCAAGGGTGGTGGCAGGAACCCAGGAGGCGCTCGGGGACTCAGCAGGGCCCGCCCCTGGGGCCAGGGTTCTGGCAGGCTCCGGGGGCAAATGGACTACGGAAGCCGAGAGGGGCCCGTCCGCGCCAAAACCCAAAACGCGCTGCGGCCTCCAGGGACACAGGGGACACAAGTGGCTGTGTGGCTTGCAGTGCCCGACCAGAGGGATGAGGTTGTCTGGCTGCTGAGGCGCAGCCGGTGTCAGCCCTTCGGGGAACTGCCCGTGGATGCTTCGGGAATGGGGGCTGCCAACTCAGAACCCCCGTTCCCTGTGGCTGCAGCCAGCCAGGGGGCTCCAGGGTCGGGCACGCCCACGGGCCTGGGGGGCTTCTTGCCTGTGTGCAGGGCTTCTACGCACAAGGTGGCACCTCATCCCGGCCCAAGGGTGGTGGCAGGAACCCAGGAGGCGCTCGGGGACTCAGCAGGTCCCGCCCCTGGGGCCAGGGGTCTGGCAGGCTCCGGGGACAAATGGACTACGGAAGCCGAGAGGGGCCCGTCCGCGCCAAAACCCAAAACGCGCTGCGGCCTCCAGGGACACAGGGGACACAAGTGGCTGTGTGGCTTGCAGTGCCCGACCAGAAGGAGGGAGGTTGTCTGGCTGCTGAGGCGCAGCCGGTGTCAGCCCTTCGGGAAACTGCCCGTGGATGCTTCGGGAATGGGGGCTGCCAACTCAGAACCCCCGTTCCCTGTGGCTGCAGCCAGCCAGGGGGCTCCAGGGTCGGGCGGGCCTGGGGGGCTTCTTGCCTGTGTGCAGGGCTTCCACGCACAAGGTGGCACCTCATCCCGGTCCAAGGGGGGTGGCAGGAACCCAGGAGGCACTCTGGGACTCAGCAAGGCCCGCCCCTGGGGCCAGGGATCTGGCAGGCTCCGGGTAAATGGACTACGGAAGCCGAGAGGGGCCCGTCCGCGCCAAAACCCAAAACGTGCTGCGGCCTCCAGGGACACAGGGGACACGAGTGGCTGTGTGGCTTGCAGTGCCCGACCAGAGGGAGGGAGGTTGTCTGGCTGCTGAGGCGCAGCCGGTGTCAGCCCTTCGGGGAACTGCCCGTGGATGCTTCGGGAATGGGGGCTGACAACTCAGAACCCCCGTTCCCTGTGGCTGCAGCCAGCCAGGGGGCTCCAGGGTCGGGCGCGCCCGCGGGCCGGGGGGGCTTCTTGCCTGTGTGCAGGGCTTCTACGCACAAGGTGGCACCTCATCCCGGCCCAAGGGTGGTGGCAGGAACCCAGGAGGCGCTCGGGGACTCAGCAGGGCCCGCCCCTGTGGCCAGGGGTCTGGCAGGCTCCGGGGGCAAATGGACTACGGAAGCCGACAGGGGCCCGTCCGCGCCAAAACCCAAAACGTGCTGCGGCCTCCAGGGACACAGGGGACACAAGTGGCTGTGTGGCTTGCAGTGCCTGACCAGAGGGAGGGAGGTTGTCTGGCTGCTGAGGCGCAGCCGGTGTCAGCCCTTCGGGGAACTGCCCGTGGATGCTTCGGGAATGGGGGCTGCCAACTCAGAACCCCCGTTCCCTGTGGCTGCAGCCAGCCAGGGGGCTCCAGGGTCGGGCGCGCCCGCGGGCCTGGGGGGCTTCTTGCCTGTGTGCAGGGCTTCTACGCACAAGGTGGCACCTCATCCCGGCCCAAGGGTGGTGGCAGGAACCCAGGAGGCGCTCGGGGACTCAGCAGGGCCCGCCCCTGGGGCCAGGGGTCTGGCAGGCTCCGGGGGCAAATGGACTACGGAAGCCGAGAGGGGCCCGTCCGCGCCAAAACGCAAAACGCGCTGCGGCCTCCAGGGACACAGGGGACACAAGTGGCTGTGTGGCTTGCAGTGCCCGACCAGAGGGAGGGAGGTTGTCTGGCTGCTGAGGCGCAGCCGGGGTCAGCCCTTCGGGGAACTGCCCGTGGATGCTTCGGGAATGGGGGCTGCCAACTCAGAACCCCCGTTCCCTGTGGCTGCAGCCAGCCAGGGGGCTCCAGGGTGGGGCGCGCCCGCGGGGCTGGGGGGCTTCTTGCCTGTGTGCAGGGCTTCTACGCACAAGGTGGCACCTCATCCCGGCCCAAGGGTGGTGGCAGGAACCCAGGAGGCGCTCGGGGACTCAGCAGGGCCCGCCCCTGGGGCCAGGGGTCTGGCAGGCTCTGGGGGCAAATGGACTACGGAAGCCGAGAGGGGCCCGTCCGCGCCAAAACCCAAAATGCGCTGCGGCCTCCAGGGACACAGGGGACACAAGTGGCTGTGTGGCTTGCAGTGCCCGACCAGAGGGAGGGAGGTTGTCTGGCTGCTGAGGCGCAGCCGGGGTCAGCCCTTAGGGGAACTGCCCGTGGATGCTTCGGGAATGGGGGCTCCCAACTCAGAACCCCCGTTCCCTGTGGCTGCAGCCAGCCAGGGGGCTCCAGGGTCGGGCGCGCCCGCGGGCCTGGGGGGCTTCTTGCCTGTGTGCAGGGCTTCTACGCACAAGGTGGCACCTCATCCCGGCCCAAGGGTGGTGGCAGGAACCCAGGAGGCGCTCGGGGACTCAGCAGGGCCCGCCCCTGGGGCCAGGGGTCTGGCAGGCGCTGGGGGCAAATGGACTACGGAAGCCGAGAGGGGCCCGTCCGCGCCAAAACCCAAAACGCGCTGCGGCCTCCAGGGACACAGGGGACACAAGTGGCTGTGTGGCTTGCAGTGCCCGACCAGAGGGAGGGAGGTTGTCTGGCTGCTGAGGCGCAGCCGGTGTCAGCCCTTCGGGGAACTGCCCGTGGATGCTTCGGGAATGGGGGCTGCCAACTCAGAACCCCCGTTCCCTGTGGCTGCAGCCAGCCAGGGGGCTCCAGGGTCGGGCGCGCCCGCGGGCCTGGGGGGCTTCTTGCCTGTGTGCAGGGCTTCTACGCACAAGGTGGCACCTCATCCCGGCCCAAGGGTGGTGGCAGGAACCCAGGAGGCGCTCGGGGACTCAGCAGGGCCCGCCCCTGGGGCCAGGGGTCAGGCACGCTCCGGGGGCAAATGGACTACGGAAGCCGAGAGGGGCCCGTCCGCGCCAAAACCCAAAACGCGCTGCGGCCTCCAGGGACACAGGGGACACAAGTGGCTGTGTGGCTTGCAGTGCCCGACCAGAGGGAGGGAGGTTGTCTGGCTGCTGAGGCGCAGCCGGTGTCAGCCCTTCGGGGAACTGCCCGTGGATGCTTCGGGAATGGGGGCTGCCAACTCAGAACCCCCGTTCCCTGTGGCTGCAGCCAGCCAGGGGGCTCCAGGGTCGGGCGTGCCCGCGGGCCTGGTGGGCTTCTTGCCTGTGTGCAGGGCTTCTACGCACAAGGTGGCACCTCATCCCGGCCCAAGGGTGGTGGCAGGAACCCAGGAGGCACTCTGGGACTCAGCAAGGCCCGCCCCTGGGGCCAGGGATCTGGCAGGCTCCGGGGTAAATGGACTACGGAAGCCGAGAGGGGCCCGTCCGCGCCAAAACCCAAAACGCGCTGCGGCCTCCAGGGACACAGGGGACACAAGTGGCTGTGTGGCTTGCAGTGCCCGACCAGAGGGAGGGAGGTTGTCTGGCTGCTGAGGCGCAGCCGGTGTCAGCCCTTCGGGGAACTGCCCGTGGATGCTTCGGGAATGGGGGCTGCCAACTCAGAACCCCCGTTCCCTGTGGCTGCAGCTAGCCAGGGGGCTCCATGGTCGGGCGCGCCCGCGGGCCGGGGGGGCTTCTTGCCTGTGTGCAGGGCTTCTACGCACAAGGTGGCACCTCATCCCGGCCCAAGGGTGGTGGCAGGAACCCAGGAGGCGCTCGGGGACTCAGCAGGGCCCGCCCCTGGGGCCAGGGGTCTGGCAGGCTCTGGGGGCAAATGGACTACGGAAACCGAGAGGGGCCCGTCCGCGCCAAAACCCAAAACGCGCTGCGGCCTCCAGGGACACAGGGGACACAAGTGGCTGTGTGGCTTGCAGTGCCCGACCAGAGGGAGGGAGGTTGTCTGGCTGCTGAGGCGCAGCCGGTGTCAGCCCTTCGGGGAACTGCCCGTGGATGCTTCGGGAATGGGGGCTGCCAACTCAGAACCCCCGTTCCCTGTGGCTGCAGCCAGCCAGGGGGCTCCAGGGTCGGGCGCGCCCGCGGGCCTGGGGGGCTTCTTGCCTGTGTGCAGGGCTTCTACGCACAAGGTGGCACCTCATCCCGGCCCAAGGGTGGTGGCAGGAACCCAGGAGGCGCTCGGGGACTCAGCAGGGCCCGCCCCTGGGGCCAGGGGTCTGGCAGGCTCCGGGGGCAAATGGACTACGGAAGCCGAGAGGGGCCCGTCCGCGCCAAAACCCAAAACGCGCTGCGGCCTCCAGGGACACAGGGGACACAAGTGGCTGTGTGGCTTGCAGTGCCCGACCAGAGGGAGGGAGGTTGTCTGGCTGCTGAGGCGCAGCCGGTGTCAGCCCTTCGGGGAACTGCCCGTGGATGCTTCGGGAATGGGGGCTGCCAACTCAGAACCCCCGTTCCCTGTGGCTGCAGCCAGCCAGGGGGCTCCAGGGTCGGGCGTGCCCGCGGGCCTGGTGGGCTTCTTGCCTGTGTGCAGGGCTTCTACGCACAAGGTGGCACCTCATCCCGGCCCAAGGGTGGTGGCAGGAACCCAGGAGGCACTCTGGGACTCAGCAAGGCCCCCCCCTGGGGCCAGGGATCTGGCAGGCTCCGGGGTAAATGGACTACGGAAGCCGAGAGGGGCCCGTCCGCGCCAAAACCCAAAACGCGCTGCGGCCTCCAGGGACACAGGGGACACAAGTGGCTGTGTGGCTTGCAGTGCCCGACCAGAGGGAGGGAGGTTGTCTGGCTGCTGAGGCGCAGCCGGTGTCAGCCCTTCAGGGAACTGCCCGTGGATGCTTCGGGAATGGGGGCTGCCAACTCAGAACCCCCGTTCCCTGTGGCTGCAGCTAGCCAGGGGGCTCCATGGTCGGGCGCGCCCGCGGGCCGGGGGGGCTTCTTGCCTGTGTGCAGGGCTTCTACGCACAAGGTGGCACCTCATCCCGGCCCAAGGGTGGTGGTAGGAACCCAGGAGGCGCTCAGGGACTCAGCAGGGCCCGCCCCTGGGGCCAGGGGTCTGGCAGACTCCGGGGGCAAATGGACTACGGAAGCCGACAGGGGCCCGTCCGCGCCAAAACCCAAAACGCGCTGCGGCCTCCAGGGACACAGGGGACACAAGTGGCTGTGTGGCTTGCAGTGCCCGAGCAGAGGGAGGGAGGTTGTCTGGCTGCTGAGGCGCAGCCGGTGTCAGCCCTTCGGGGAACTGCCCGTGGATGCTTCGGGAATGGGGGCTGCCAACTCAGAACCCCCGTTCCCTGTGGCTGCAGCCAGTCAGGGGGCTCCAGGGTCGGGCGCGCCCGCGGGCCTGGGGGGCTTCTTGCCTGTGTGCAGGGCTTCTACGCACAAGGTGGCACCTCATCCCGGCCCAAGGGTGGTGGCAGGAACCCAGGAGGCGCTCGGGGACTCAGCAGGGCCCGCCCCTGGGGCCAGGGGTCTGGCAGGCTCCGGGGGCAAATGGACTACGGAAGCCGAGAGGGGCCCGTCCGCGCCAAAACCCAAAACGCGCTGCGGCCTCCAGGGACACAGGGGACACAAGTGGCTGTGTGGCTTGCAGTGCCCGACCAGAAGGAGGGAGGTTGTCTGCCTGCTGAGGCGCAGCCGGTGTCAGCCCTTCGGGGAACTGCCCGTGGATGCTTCGGGAATGGGGGCTGCCAACTCAGAACCCCTGTTCCCTGTGGCTGCAGCCAGCCAGGTGGCTCCAGGGTCGGGCGCGCCCGCGGGCCTGGGGGGCTTCTTGCCTGTGTGCAGGGCTTCTACGCACAAGGTGGCACCTCATCCCGGCCCAAGGGTGTTGGCACGAACCCAGGAGGCGCTCGGGGACTCAGCAGGGCCCGCCCCTGGGGCCAGGGGTCTGGCAGGCTCTGGGGGCAAATGGACTACGGAAGCCGAGAGGGGCCCGTCCGCGCCAAAACCCAAAACGCGCTGCGGCCTCCAGGGACACAGGGGACACAAGTGGCTGTGTGGCTTGCAGTGCCCGACCAGAGGGAGGGAGGTTGTCTGGCTGCTGAGGCGCAGCCGGTGTCAGCCCTTCGGGGAACTGCCCGTGGATGCTTCGGGAATGGGGGCTGCCAACTCAGAACCCACGTTCCCTGTGGCTGCAGCCAGCCAGGGGGCTCCAGGGTCGGGCGGGCCTGGGGGGCTTCTTGCCTGTGTGCAGGGCTTCTACGCACAAGGTGGCACCTCATCCCGGCCCAAGGGTGGTGGCAGGAACCCAGGAGGCGCTCGGGGACTCAGCAGGGCCCGCCCCTGGGGCCAGGGGTCTGGCAGGCTCCGGGGCAAATGGACTACGGAAGCCGAGAGGGGCCCGTCCGCGCCAAAACCCAAAACGCGCTGCGGCCTCCAGGGACACAGGGGACACAAGTGGCTGTGTGGCTTGCAGTGCCCGAGCAGAGGGAGGGAGGTTGTCTGGCTGCTGAGGCGCAGCCGGTGTCAGCCCTTCAGGGAACTGCCCGTGGATGCTTCGGGAATGGGGGCTGCCAACTCAGAACCCCCGTTCCCTGTGGCTGCAGCTAGCCAGGGGGCTCCATTGTCGGGCGCGCCCGCGGGCCGGGGGGTCTTCTTGCCTGTGTGCAGGGCTTCTACGCACAAGGTGGCACCTCATCACGGCCCAAGGGTGGTTGCAGGAACCCAGGAGGCGCTCAGGGACTCAGCAGGGCCCGCCCCTGGGGCCAGGGGTCTGGCAGGCTCCGGGGGCAAATGGACTACGGAAGCCGACAGGGGCCCGTCCGCGCCAAAACCCAAAATGCGCTGCGGCCTCCAGGGACACAGGGGACACAAGTGGCTGTGTGGCTTGCAGTGCCCGAGCAGAGGGAGGGAGGTTGTCTGGCTGCTGAGGCGCAGCCGGTGTCAGCCCTTCGGGGAACTGCCCGTGGATGCTTCGGGAATGGGGGCTGAGAACTCAGAACCCCCGTTCCCTGTGGCTGCAGCCAGCCAGGGGGCTCCAGGGTCGGGCGCGCCCGCGGGCCTGGGGGGCTTCTTGCCTGTGTGCAGGGCTTCTACGCACAAGGTGGCACCTCATCCCGGCCCAAGGGTGGTGGCAGGAACCCAGGAGGCGCTCGGGGACTCAGCAGGGCCCGCCCCTGGGGCCAGGGGTCTGGCAGGCTCCGGGGGCAAATGGACTACGGAAGCCGAGAGGGGCCCGTCCGCGCCAAAACCCAAAACGCGCTGCGGCCTCCAGGGACACAGGGGACACAAGTGGCTGTGTGGCTTGCAGTGCCCGACCAGAAGGAGGGAGGTTGTCTGGCTGCTGAGGCGCAGCCGGTGTCAGCCCTTCGGGGAACTGCCCGTGGATGCTTCGGGAATGGGGGCTGCCAACTCAGAACCCCCGTTCCCTGTGGCTGCAGCCAGCCAGGGGGCTCCAGGGTCGGGCGCGCCCGCGGGCCTGGGGGGCTTCTTGCCTGTGTGCAGGGCTTCTACGCACAAGGTGGCACCTCATCCTGGCCCAAGGGTGGTGGCAGGAACCCAGGAGGCGCTCGGGGACTCAGCAGGGCCCGCCCCTGGGGCCAGGGTTCTGGCAGGCTCCGGGGAAAATGGACTACGGAAGCCGAGAGGGGCCCGTCCGCGCCAAAACCCAAAACGCGCTGCGGCCTCCATGGACACAGGGGACACAAGTGGCTGTGTGGCTTGCAGTGCCCGACCAGAAGGAGGGAGGTTGTCTGGCTGCTGAGGCGCAGCCGGTGTCAGCCCTTCGGGGAACTGCCCGTGGATGCTTCGGGAATGGGGGCTGCCAACTCAGAACCCCCGTTCCCTGTGGCTGCAGCCAGCCAGGGGGCTCCAGGGTCGGGCGCGCCCGCGGGCCTGGGGGGCTTCTTGCCTGTGTGCAGGGCTTCTACGCACAAGGTGGCACCTCATCCTGGCCCAAGGGTGGTGGCAGGAACCCAGGAGGCGCTCGGGGACTCAGCAGGGCCCGCCCCTGGGGCCAGGGTTCTGGCAGGCTCCGGGGAAAATGGACTACGGAAGCCGAGAGGGGCCCGTCCGCGCCAAAACCCAAAACGCGCTGCGGCCTCCAGGGACACAGGGGACACAAGTGGCTGTGTGGCTTGCAGTGCCCGACCAGAGGGAGGGAGGTTGTCTGGCTGCTGAGGCGCAGCCGGTGTCAGCCCTTCGGGGAACTGCCCGTGGATGCTTCGGGAATGGGGGCTGCCAACTCAGAACCCCCGTTCCCTGTGGCTGCAGCCAGCCAGGGGGCTCCAGGGTCGGGCGCGCCCGCGGGCCTGGGGGGCTTCTTGCCTGTGTGCAGGGCTTCTACGCACAAGGTGGCACCTCATCCCGGCCCAAGGGTGGTAGCAGGCACCCAGGAGGCGCTTGGGGACTCAGCAGGGCCCGCCCCTGGGGCCAGGGGTCTGGCAGGCTCCGGGGGCAAATGGACTACGGAAGCCGAGAGGGGCCCGTCCGCGCCAAAACCCAAAATGCGCTGCGGCCTCCAGGGACACAGGGGACACACGTGGCTGTGTGGCTTGCAGTGCCCGACCAGAGGGAGGGAGGTTGTCTGGCTGCTGAGGCGCAGCCGGTGTCAGCCCTTCGGGGAACTGCCCGTGGATGCTTCGGGAATGGGGGCTGCCAACTCAGAACCCCCGTTCCTTGTGGCTGCAGCCTGCCAGGGGGCTCCAGGGTCGGGCGCGCCCGCGGGCCTAGGGGGCTTCTTGCCTGTGTGCAGGGCTTCTACGCACAAGGTGGCACCTCATCCCGGCCCAAGGGTGGTGGCAGGAACCCAGGAGGCCCTCGGGGACTCAGCAGGTCCCGCACCTGGGGCCAGGGGTCTGGCAGGCTCCGGGGGCAAATGGACTACGGAAGCCGAGAGGGGCCCGTCCGCGCCAAAACCCAAAACGTGCTGCGGCCTCCAGGGACACAGGGGACACAAGTGGCTGTGTGGCTTGCAGTGCCCGACCAGAGGGAGGGAGGTTGTCTGGCTGCTGAGGCGCAGCCGGTGTCAGCCCTTCGGGGAACTGCCCGTGGATGCTTCGGGAATGGGGGCTGCCAACTCAGAACCCCCGTTCCCTGTGGCTGCAGCCAGCCAGGGGGCTCCAGGGTCGGGCGCGCCCGCGGGCCTGGGGGGCTTCTTGCCTGTGTGCAGGGCTTCTACGCACAAGGTGGCACCTCATCCCGGCCCAAGGGTGGTGGCAGGAACCCAGGAGGCGCTGGGGGACTCAGCAGGGCCCGCCCCTGGGGCCAGGGGTCTGGCAGGCTCCGGGGCAAATGGACTACGGAAGCCGAGAGGGGCCCGTCCGCGCCAAAACCCAAAACGCGCTGCGGCCTCCAGGGACACAGGGGACACAAGTGGCTGTGTGGCTTGCAGTGCCCGACCAGAGGGAGGGAGGTTGTCTGGCTGCTGAGGCGCAGCCGGTGTCAGCCCTTCGGGGAACTGCCCGTGGATGCTTCGGGAATGGGGGCTGCCAACTCAGAACCCCCGTTCCTTGTGGCTGCAGCCAGCCAGGGGGCTCCAGGGTCGGGCGCGCCCACGGGCCTGGTGGGCTTCTTGCCTGTGTGCAGGGCTTCTACGCACAAGGTGGCACCTCATCCTGGCCCAAGGGTGGTGGCAGGAACCCAGGAGGCGCTCGGGGACTCAGCAGGGCCCGCCCCTGGGGCCAGGGTTCTGGCAGGCTCCGGGGCAAATGGACTACGGAAGCCGAGAGGGGCCCGTCCGCGCCAAAACCCAAAACGCGCTGCGGCCTCCAGGGACACAGGGGACACAAGTGGCTGTGTGGCTTGCAGTGCCCGACCAGAGGGAGGGAGGTTGTCTGGCTGCTGAGGCGCAGCCGGTGTCAGCCCTTCGGGGAACTGCCCGTGGATGCTTCGGGAATGGGGGCTGCCAACTCAGAACCCCCATTCCCTGTGGCTGCAGCCAGCCAGGGGGCTCCAGGGTCGGGCGCGCCCGCGGGCCTGGGGGGCTTCTTGCCTGTGTGCAGGGCTTCTACGCACAAGGTGGCACCTCATCCCGGCCCAAGGGTGGTAGCAGGCACCCAGGAGGCGCTGGGGGACTCAGTAGGGCCCGCCCCTGGGGCCAGGGGTCTGGCAGGCTCCGCGGGCAAATGGACTACGGAAGCCGAGAGTGGCCCGTCCGCGCCAAAACCCAAAATGCGCTGCGGCCTCCAGGGACACAGGGGACACACGTGGCTGTGTGGCTTGCAGTGCCCGACCAGAGGGAGGGAGGTTGTCTGGCTGCTGAGGCGCAGCCGGTGTCAGCCCTTCGGGGAACTGCCCGTGGATGCTTCGGGAATGGGGGCTGCCAACTCAGAACCCCCGTTCCTTGTGGCTGCAGCCTGCCAGGGGGCTCCAGGGTCGGGCACGCCCGCGGGCCTGGGGGGCTTCTTGCCTGTGTGCAGGGCTTCTACGCACAAGGTGGCACCTCATCCCGGCCCAAGGGTGGTGGCAGGAACCCAGGAGGCCCTCGGGGACTCAGCAGGTCCCGCCCCTGGGGCCAAGGGTCTGGCAGGCTCCGGGGGCAAATGGACTACGGAAGCCGAGAGGGGCCCGTCCGCGCCAAAACCCAAAACGTGCTGCGGCCTCCAGGGACACAGGGGACACAAGTGGCTGTGTGGCTTGCAGTGCCCGACCAGAGGGAGGGAGGTTGTCTGGCTGCTGAGGCGCAGCCGGTGTCAGCCCTTCGGGGAACTGCCCGTGGATGCTTCGGGAATGGGGGCTGCCAACTCAGAACCCCCGTTCCTTGTGGCTGCAGCCAGCCAGGGGGCTCCAGGGTCGGGCGCGCCCACGGGCCTGGTGGGCTTCTTGCCTGTGTGCAGGGCTTCTACGCACAAGGTGGCACCTCATCCTGGCCCAAGGGTGGTGGCAGGAACCCAGGAGGTGCTCGGGGACTCAGCAGGGCCCGCCCCTGGGGACAGGGGTCTGGCAGGCTCCGGGGCAAATGGACTACGGAAGCCGAGAGGGGCCCGTCCGCGCCAAAACCCAAAACGCGCTGCGGCCTCCAGGGACACAGGGGACACAAGTGGCTGTGTGGCTTGCAGTGCCCGACCAGAGGGAGGGAGGTTGTCTGGCTGCTGAGGCGCAGCCGGTGTCAGCCCTTCGGGGAACTGCCCGTGGATGCTTCGGGAATGGGGGCTGCCAACTCAGAACCCCCGTTCCTTGTGGCTGCAGCCAGCCAGGGGGCTCCAGGGTCGGGCGCGCCCACGGGCCTGGTGGGTTTCTTGCCTGTGTGCAGGGCTTCTACGCACAAGGTGGCACCTCATCCTGGCCCAAGGGTGGTGGCAGGAACCCAGGAGGCGCTCGGGGACTCAGCAGGGCCCGCCCCTGGGGCCAGGGTTCTGGCAGGCTCCGGGGCAAATGGACTACGGAAGCCGAGAGGGGCCTGTCCGCGCCAAAACCCAAAACGCGCTGCGGCCTCCAGGGACACAGGGGACACAAGTGGCTGTGTGGCTTGCAGTGCCCGACCAGAGGGAGGGAGGTTGTCTGGCTGCTGAGGCGCAGCCGGTGTCAGCCCTTCGGGGAACTGCCCGTGGATGCTTCGGGAATGGGGGCTGCCAACTCAGAACCCCCGTTCCCTGTGGCTGCAGCCAGCCAGGGGGCTCCAGGGTCGGGCGCGCTCGCGGGCCTGGGGGGCTTCTTGCCTGTGTGCAGGGCTTCTACGCACAAGGTGGCACCTCATCCCGGCCCAAGGGTGGTGGCAGGCACCCAGGAGGCGCTTGGGGACTCAGCAGGGCCCGCCCCTGGGGCCAGGGGTCTGGCAGGCTCCGGGGGCAAATGGACTACGGAAGCCGAGAGGGGCCCGTCCGCGCCAAAACCCAAAATGCGCTGCGGCCTCCAGGGACACAGTGGACACACGTGGCTGTGTGGCTTGCAGTGCCCGACCAGAGGGAGGGAGGTTGTCTGGCTGCTGAGGCGCAGCCGGTGTCAGCCCTTCGGGGAACTGCCCGTGGATGCTTCGGGAATGGGGGCTGCCAACTCAGAACCCCCGTTCCTTGTGGCTGCAGCCTGCCAGGGGGCTCCAGGGTCGGGCGCGCCCGCGGGCCTGGGGGGCTTCTTGCCTGTGTGCAGGGCTTCTACGCATAAGGTGGCACCTCATCCCGGCCCAAGGGTGGTGGCAGGAACCCAGGAGGCGCTCGGGGACGCAGCAGGGCCCGCCCCTGGGGCCAGGGGTCTGGCAGGCTCCGGGGCAAATGGACTACGGAAGCCGAGAGGGGCCCGTCCGCGCCAAAACCCAAAACGCGCTGTGGCCTCCAGGGACACAGGGGACACAAGTGGCTGTGTGGCTTGCAGTGCCCGACCAGAGGGAGGGAGGTTGTCTGGCTGCTGAGGCGCAGCCGGTGTCAGCCCTTCGGGGAACTGCCCGTGGATGCTTCGGGAATGGGGGCTGCCAACTCAGAACCCCCGTTCCCTGTGGCTGCAGCCAGCCAGGTGGCTCCAGGGTCGGGCGCGCCCGCAGGCCTGGGGGGCTTCTGGCCTGTGTGCAGGGCTTCTACGCACAAGGTGGCACCTCATCCCGGCCCAAGGGTGGTGGCAGAAACTCAGGAGGCGCTCGGGGACTCAGCAGGGCCTGCCCCTGGGGCCAGGGGTCTGGCAGGCTCCGGGGCAAATGGACTACGGAAGCCGAGAGGGGCCCGTCCGCGCCAAAACCCAAAACGCGCTGCGGCCTCCAGGGACACAGGGGACACAAGTGGCTGTGTGGCTTGCAGTGCCCGACCAGAGGGAGGGAGGTTGTCTGGCTGCTGAGGCGCAGCCGGTGTCAGCCCTTCGGGGAACTGCCCTTGGATGCTTCGGGAATGGGGGCTGCCAACTCAGAACCCCCGTTCCCTGTGGCTGCAGCCAGCCAGGGGGCTCCAGGGTCGGGCGTGCACGCGGGCCTGGGGGGCTTCTTGCCTGTGTGCAGGGCTTCTACGCACAAGGTGGCACCTCATCCCGGCCCAAGGGTGGTGGCAGGAACCCAGGAGGCGCTCGGGAACTCAGCAGGGCCCGCCCCTGGGGCCAGGGGTCTGGCAGGCTCCGGGGCAAATGGACTACGGAAGCCGAGAGGGGCCCGTCCGCGCCAAAACCCAAAACGCGCTGCGGCCTCCAGGGACACAGGGGACACAAGTGGCTGTGTGGCTTGCAGTGCCCGACCAGAGGGAGGGAGGTTGTCTGGCTGCTGAGGCGCAGCCGGTGTCAGCCCTTCGGGGAACTGCCCGTGGATGCTTCGGGAATGGGGGCTGCCAACTCAGAACCCCCGTTCCTTGTGGCTGCAGCCAGCCAGGGGGCTCCAGGGTCGGGCGCGCCCGCGGGCCTGGGGGCTTCTTGCCTGTGTGCAGGGCTTCTACGCACAAGGTGGCACCTCATCCCGGCCCAAGGGTGGTGGCAGGAACCCAGGAGGCGCTCGGGGACTCAGCAGGGCCCGCCCCTGGGGCCAGGGGTCTGGCAGTCTCCGGGGGCAAATGGACTACGGAAGCCGAGAGGGGCCCGTCCGCGCCAAAACCAAAAACGCGCTGCGGCCTCCAGGGACACAGGGGACACAAGTGGCTGTGTGGCTTGCAGTGCCCGACCAGAGGGAGGGAGGTTGTCTGGCTGCTGAGGCGCAGCCGGTGTCAGCCCTTCGGGGAACTGCCCGTGGATGCTTCGGGAATGGGGGCTGCCAACTCAGAACCTCCGTTCCTTGTGGCTGCACCCAGCCAGGGGGCTCCAGGGTCGGGCGCGCCCGCGGGCCTGGGGGGCTTCTTGCCTGTGTGCAGGGCTTCTACGCACAAGGTGGCACCTCATCCCGGCCCAAGGGTGGTGGCAGGAACCCAGGAGGCGCTCGGGGACTCAGCAGGGCCCGCCCCTGGGGCCAGGGTTCTGGCAGGCTCCGGGGCAAATGGACTACGGAAGCCGAGAGGGGCCCGTCCGCGCCAAAACCCAAAACGTGCTGCGGACTACAGGGACACAGGGGACACAAGTGGCTGTGTGGCTTGCAGTGCCCGACCAGAGGGAGGGAGGTTGTCTGGCTGCTGAGGCGCAGCCGGTGTCAGCCCTTCGGGGAACTGCCCGTGGATGCTTCGGGAATGGGGGCTGCCAACTCAGAACCCCCGTTCCCTGTGGCTGCAGCCAGCCAGGTGGCTCCAGGGTCGGGCGCGCCCGCGGGCCTGGGGGGCTTCTTGCCTGTGTGCAGGGCTTCTACGCACAAGGTGGCACCTCATCCCGGCCCAAGGGTGGTGGCAGGAACCCAGGAGGCGCTGGGGGACTCAGCAGGGCCCGCCCCTGGGGCCAGGGGTCTGGCAGGCTCCGGGGCAAATGGACTACGGAAGCCGAGAGGGGCCCGTCCGCGCCAAAACCCAAAACGCGCTGCGGCCTCCAGGGACACAGGGGACACAAGTGGCTGTGTGGCTTGCAGTGCCCGACCAGAGGGAGGGAGGTTGTCTGGCTGCTGAGGCGCAGCCGGTGTCAGCCCTTCGGGGAACTGCCCGTGGATGCTTCGGGAATAGGGGCTGCCAACTCAGAACCCCCGTTCCTTGTGGCTGCAGCCAGCCAGGGGGCTCCAGGGTCGGGCGCGCCCACGGGCCTGGTGGGCTTCTTGCCTGTGTGCAGGGCTTCTACGCACAAGGTGGCACCTCATCCTGGCCCAAGGGTGGTGGCAGGAACCCAGGAGGCGCTCGGGGACTCAGCAGGGCCCGCCCCTGGGGCCAGGGTTCTGGCAGGCTCCGGGGCAAATGGACTACGGAAGCCGAGAGGGGCCCGTCCGCGCCAAAACCCAAAACGCGCTGCGGCCTCCAGGGACACAGGGGACACAAGTGGCTGTGTGGCTTGCAGTGCCCGACCAGAGGGAGGGAGGTTGTCTGGCTGCTGAGGCGCAGCCGGTGTCAGCCCTTCGGGGAACTGCCCGTGGATGCTTCGGGAATGGGGGCTGCCAACTCAGAACCCCCATTCCCTGTGGCTGCAGCCAGCCAGGGGGCTCCAGGGTCGGGCGCGCCCGCGGGCCTGGGGGGCTTCTTGCCTGTGTGCAGGGCTTCTACGCACAAGGTGGCACCTCATCCCGGCCCAAGGGTGGTAGCAGGCACCCAGGAGGCGCTTGGGGACTCAGTAGGGCCCGCCCCTGGGGCCAGGGGTCTGGCAGGCTCCGGGGGCAAATGGACTACGGAAGCCGAGAGTGGCCCGTCCGCGCCAAAACCCAAAATGCGCTGCGGCCTCCAGGGACACAGGGGACACACGTGGCTGTGTGGCTTGCAGTGCCCGACCAGAGGGAGGGAGGTTGTCTGGCTGCTGAGGCGCAGCCGGTGTCAGCCCTTCGGGGAACTGCCCGTGGATGCTTCGGGAATGGGGGCTGCCAACTCAGAACCCCCGTTCCTTGTGGCTGCAGCCTGCCAGGGGGCTCCAGGGTCGGGCACGCCCGCGGGCCTGGGGGGCTTCTTGCCTGTGTGCAGGGCTTCTACGCACAAGGTGGCACCTCATCCCGGCCCAAGGGTGGTGGCAGGAACCCAGGAGGCCCTCGGGGACTCAGCAGGTCCCGCCCCTGGGGCCAGGGGTCTGGCAGGCTCCGGGGGCAAATGGACTACGGAAGCCGAGAGGGGCCCGTCCGCGCCAAAACCCAAAACGCGCTGCGGCCTCCAGGGACACAGGGGACACAAGTGGCTGTGTGGCTTGCAGTGCCCGACCAGAGGGAGGGAGGTTGTCTGGCTGCTGAGGCGCAGCCGGTGTCAGCCCTTCGGGGAACTGCCCGTGGATGCTTCGGGAATGGGGGCTGCCAACTCAGAACCCCCATTCCCTGTGGCTGCAGCCAGCCAGGGGGCTCCAGGGTCGGGCGCGCCCGCGGGCCTGGGGGGCTTCTTGCCTGTGACAGGGCTTCTACGCACAAGGTGGCACCTCATCCCGGCCCAAGGGTGGTAGCAGGCACCCAGGAGGCGCTTGGGGACTCAGTAGGGCCCGCCCCTGGGGCCAGGGGTCTGGCAGGCTCCGGGGGCAAATGGACTACGGAAGCCGAGAGTGGCCCGTCCGCGCCAAAACCCAAAATGCGCTGCGGCCTCCAGGGACACAGGGGACACACGTGGCTGTGTGGCTTGCAGTGCCCGACCAGAGGGAGGGAGGTTGTCTGGCTGCTGAGGCGCAGCCGGTGTCAGCCCTTCGGGGAACTGCCCGTGGATGCTTCGGGAATGGGGGCTGCCAACTCAGAACCCCCGTTCCTTGTGGCTGCAGCCTGCCAGGGGGCTCCAGGGTCGGGCACGCCCGCGGGCCTGGGGGGCTTCTTGCCTGTGTGCAGGGCTTCTACGCACAAGGTGGCACCTCATCCCGGCCCAAGGGTGGTGGCAGGAACCCAGGAGGCCCTCGGGGACTCAGCAGGTCCCGCCCCTGGGGCCAAGGGTCTGGCAGGCTCCGGGGGCAAATGGACTACGGAAGCCGAGAGGGGCCCGTCCGCGCCAAAACCCAAAACGTGCTGCGGCCTCCAGGGACACAGGGGACACAAGTGGCTGTGTGGCTTGCAGTGCCCGACCAGAGGGAGGGAGGTTGTCTGGCTGCTGAGGCGCAGCCGGTGTCAGCCCTTCGGGGAACTGCCCGTGGATGCTTCGGGAATGGGGGCTGCCAACTCAGAACCCCCGTTCCTTGTGGCTGCAGCCAGCCAGGGGGCTCCAGGGTCGGGCGCGCCCACGGGCCTGGTGGGCTTCTTGCCTGTGTGCAGGGCTTCTACGCACAAGGTGGCACCTCATCCTGGCCCAAGGGTGGTGGCAGGAACCCAGGAGGTGCTCGGGGACTCAGCAGGGCCCGCCCCTGGGGACAGGGGTCTGGCAGGCTCCGGGGCAAATGGACTACGGAAGCCGAGAGGGGCCCGTCCGCGCCAAAACCCAAAACGCGCTGCGGCCTCCAGGGACACAGGGGACACAAGTGGCTGTGTGGCTTGCAGTGCCCGACCAGAGGGAGGGAGGTTGTCTGGCTGCTGAGGCGCAGCCGGTGTCAGCCCTTCGGGGAACTGCCCGTGGATGCTTCGGGAATGGGGGCTGCCAACTCAGAACCCCCGTTCCTTGTGGCTGCAGCCAGCCAGGGGGCTCCAGGGTCGGGCGCGCCCACGGGCCTGGTGGGTTTCTTGCCTGTGTGCAGGGCTTCTACGCACAAGGTGGCACCTCATCCTGGCCCAAGGGTGGTGGCAGGAACCCAGGAGGCGCTCGGGGACTCAGCAGGGCCCGCCCCTGGGGCCAGGGTTCTGGCAGGCTCCGGGGCAAATGGACTACGGAAGCCGAGAGGGGCCTGTCCGCGCCAAAACCCAAAACGCGCTGCGGCCTCCAGGGACACAGGGGACACAAGTGGCTGTGTGGCTTGCAGTGCCCGACCAGAGGGAGGGAGGTTGTCTGGCTGCTGAGGCGCAGCCGGTGTCAGCCCTTCGGGGAACTGCCCGTGGATGCTTCGGGAATGGGGGCTGCCAACTCAGAACCCCCGTTCCCTGTGGCTGCAGCCAGCCAGGGGGCTCCAGGGTCGGGCGCGCTCGCGGGCCTGGGGGGCTTCTTGCCTGTGTGCAGGGCTTCTACGCACAAGGTGGCACCTCATCCCGGCCCAAGGGTGGTGGCAGGCACCCAGGAGGCGCTTGGGGACTCAGCAGGGCCCGCCCCTGGGGCCAGGGGTCTGGCAGGCTCCGGGGGCAAATGGACTACGGAAGCCGAGAGGGGCCCGTCCGCGCCAAAACCCAAAATGCGCTGCGGCCTCCAGGGACACAGTGGACACACGTGGCTGTGTGGCTTGCAGTGCCCGACCAGAGGGAGGGAGGTTGTCTGGCTGCTGAGGCGCAGCCGGTGTCAGCCCTTCGGGGAACTGCCCGTGGATGCTTCGGGAATGGGGGCTGCCAACTCAGAACCCCCGTTCCTTGTGGCTGCAGCCTGCCAGGGGGCTCCAGGGTCGGGCGCGCCCGCGGGCCTGGGGGGCTTCTTGCCTGTGTGCAGGGCTTCTACGCATAAGGTGGCACCTCATCCCGGCCCAAGGGTGGTGGCAGGAACCCAGGAGGCGCTCGGGGACGCAGCAGGGCCCGCCCCTGGGGCCAGGGGTCTGGCAGGCTCCGGGGCAAATGGACTACGGAAGCCGAGAGGGGCCCGTCCGCGCCAAAACCCAAAACGCGCTGTGGCCTCCAGGGACACAGGGGACACAAGTGGCTGTGTGGCTTGCAGTGCCCGACCAGAGGGAGGGAGGTTGTCTGGCTGCTGAGGCGCAGCCGGTGTCAGCCCTTCGGGGAACTGCCCGTGGATGCTTCGGGAATGGGGGCTGCCAACTCAGAACCCCCGTTCCCTGTGGCTGCAGCCAGCCAGGTGGCTCCAGGGTCGGGCGCGCCCGCAGGCCTGGGGGGCTTCTGGCCTGTGTGCAGGGCTTCTACGCACAAGGTGGCACCTCATCCCGGCCCAAGGGTGGTGGCAGAAACTCAGGAGGCGCTCGGGGACTCAGCAGGGCCTGCCCCTGGGGCCAGGGGTCTGGCAGGCTCCGGGGCAAATGGACTACGGAAGCCGAGAGGGGCCCGTCCGCGCCAAAACCCAAAACGCGCTGCGGCCTCCAGGGACACAGGGGACACAAGTGGCTGTGTGGCTTGCAGTGCCCGACCAGAGGGAGGGAGGTTGTCTGGCTGCTGAGGCGCAGCCGGTGTCAGCCCTTCGGGGAACTGCCCTTGGATGCTTCGGGAATGGGGGCTGCCAACTCAGAACCCCCGTTCCCTGTGGCTGCAGCCAGCCAGGGGGCTCCAGGGTCGGGCGTGCACGCGGGCCTGGGGGGCTTCTTGCCTGTGTGCAGGGCTTCTACGCACAAGGTGGCACCTCATCCCGGCCCAAGGGTGGTGGCAGGAACCCAGGAGGCGCTCGGGAACTCAGCAGGGCCCGCCCCTGGGGCCAGGGGTCTGGCAGGCTCCGGGGCAAATGGACTACGGAAGCCGAGAGGGGCCCGTCCGCGCCAAAACCCAAAACGCGCTGCGGCCTCCAGGGACACAGGGGACACAAGTGGCTGTGTGGCTTGCAGTGCCCGACCAGAGGGAGGGAGGTTGTCTGGCTGCTGAGGCGCAGCCGGTGTCAGCCCTTCGGGGAACTGCCCGTGGATGCTTCGGGAATGGGGGCTGCCAACTCAGAACCCCCGTTCCTTGTGGCTGCAGCCAGCCAGGGGGCTCCAGGGTCGGGCGCGCCCGCGGGCCTGGGGGCTTCTTGCCTGTGTGCAGGGCTTCTACGCACAAGGTGGCACCTCATCCCGGCCCAAGGGTGGTGGCAGGAACCCAGGAGGCGCTCGGGGACTCAGCAGGGCCCGCCCCTGGGGCCAGGGGTCTGGCAGTCTCCGGGGGCAAATGGACTACGGAAGCCGAGAGGGGCCCGTCCGCGCCAAAACCAAAAACGCGCTGCGGCCTCCAGGGACACAGGGGACACAAGTGGCTGTGTGGCTTGCAGTGCCCGACCAGAGGGAGGGAGGTTGTCTGGCTGCTGAGGCGCAGCCGGTGTCAGCCCTTCGGGGAACTGCCCGTGGATGCTTCGGGAATGGGGGCTGCCAACTCAGAACCTCCGTTCCTTGTGGCTGCACCCAGCCAGGGGGCTCCAGGGTCGGGCGCGCCCGCGGGCCTGGGGGGCTTCTTGCCTGTGTGCAGGGCTTCTACGCACAAGGTGGCACCTCATCCCGGCCCAAGGGTGGTGGCAGGAACCCAGGAGGCGCTCGGGGACTCAGCAGGGCCCGCCCCTGGGGCCAGGGTTCTGGCAGGCTCCGGGGCAAATGGACTACGGAAGCCGAGAGGGGCCCGTCCGCGCCAAAACCCAAAACGTGCTGCGGACTACAGGGACACAGGGGACACAAGTGGCTGTGTGGCTTGCAGTGCCCGACCAGAGGGAGGGAGGTTGTCTGGCTGCTGAGGCGCAGCCGGTGTCAGCCCTTCGGGGAACTGCCCGTGGATGCTTCGGGAATGGGGGCTGCCAACTCAGAACCCCCGTTCCCTGTGGCTGCAGCCAGCCAGGTGGCTCCAGGGTCGGGCGCGCCCGCGGGCCTGGGGGGCTTCTTGCCTGTGTGCAGGGCTTCTACGCACAAGGTGGCACCTCATCCCGGCCCAAGGGTGGTGGCAGGAACCCAGGAGGCGCTGGGGGACTCAGCAGGGCCCGCCCCTGGGGCCAGGGGTCTGGCAGGCTCCGGGGCAAATGGACTACGGAAGCCGAGAGGGGCCCGTCCGCGCCAAAACCCAAAACGCGCTGCGGCCTCCAGGGACACAGGGGACACAAGTGGCTGTGTGGCTTGCAGTGCCCGACCAGAGGGAGGGAGGTTGTCTGGCTGCTGAGGCGCAGCCGGTGTCAGCCCTTCGGGGAACTGCCCGTGGATGCTTCGGGAATAGGGGCTGCCAACTCAGAACCCCCGTTCCTTGTGGCTGCAGCCAGCCAGGGGGCTCCAGGGTCGGGCGCGCCCACGGGCCTGGTGGGCTTCTTGCCTGTGTGCAGGGCTTCTACGCACAAGGTGGCACCTCATCCTGGCCCAAGGGTGGTGGCAGGAACCCAGGAGGCGCTCGGGGACTCAGCAGGGCCCGCCCCTGGGGCCAGGGTTCTGGCAGGCTCCGGGGCAAATGGACTACGGAAGCCGAGAGGGGCCCGTCCGCGCCAAAACCCAAAACGCGCTGCGGCCTCCAGGGACACAGGGGACACAAGTGGCTGTGTGGCTTGCAGTGCCCGACCAGAGGGAGGGAGGTTGTCTGGCTGCTGAGGCGCAGCCGGTGTCAGCCCTTCGGGGAACTGCCCGTGGATGCTTCGGGAATGGGGGCTGCCAACTCAGAACCCCCATTCCCTGTGGCTGCAGCCAGCCAGGGGGCTCCAGGGTCGGGCGCGCCCGCGGGCCTGGGGGGCTTCTTGCCTGTGTGCAGGGCTTCTACGCACAAGGTGGCACCTCATCCCGGCCCAAGGGTGGTAGCAGGCACCCAGGAGGCGCTTGGGGACTCAGTAGGGCCCGCCCCTGGGGCCAGGGGTCTGGCAGGCTCCGGGGGCAAATGGACTACGGAAGCCGAGAGTGGCCCGTCCGCGCCAAAACCCAAAATGCGCTGCGGCCTCCAGGGACACAGGGGACACACGTGGCTGTGTGGCTTGCAGTGCCCGACCAGAGGGAGGGAGGTTGTCTGGCTGCTGAGGCGCAGCCGGTGTCAGCCCTTCGGGGAACTGCCCGTGGATGCTTCGGGAATGGGGGCTGCCAACTCAGAACCCCCGTTCCTTGTGGCTGCAGCCTGCCAGGGGGCTCCAGGGTCGGGCACGCCCGCGGGCCTGGGGGGCTTCTTGCCTGTGTGCAGGGCTTCTACGCACAAGGTGGCACCTCATCCCGGCCCAAGGGTGGTGGCAGGAACCCAGGAGGCCCTCGGGGACTCAGCAGGTCCCGCCCCTGGGGCCAGGGGTCTGGCAGGCTCCGGGGGCAAATGGACTACGGAAGCCGAGAGGGGCCCGTCCGCGCCAAAACCCAAAACGTGCTGCGGCCTCCAGGGACACAGGGGACACAAGTGGCTGTGTGGCTTGCAGTGCCCGACCAGAGGGAGGGAGGTTGTCTGGCTGCTGAGGCGCAGCCGGTGTCAGCCCTTCGGGGAACTGCCCGTGGATGCTTCGGGAATGGGGGCTGCCAACTCAGAACCCCCGTTCCTTGTGGCTGCAGCCAGCCAGGGGGCTCCAGGGTCGGGCGAGCCCACGGGCCTGGTGGGCTTCTTGCCTGTGTGCAGGGCTTCTACGCACAAGGTGGCACCTCATCCTGGCCCAAGGGTGGTGGCAGGAACCCAGGAGGCGCTCGGGGACTCAGCAGGGCCCGCCCATGGGGCCAGGGTTCAGGCAGGCTCCGGGGCAAATGGACTACGGAAGCCGAGAGGGGCCCGTCCGCGCCAAAACCCAAAACGCGCTGCGGCCTCCAGGGACACAGGGGACACAAGTGGCTGTGTGGCTTGCAGTGCCCGACCAGAGGGAGGGAGGTTGTCTGGCTGCTGAGGCGCAGCCGGTGTCAGCCCTTCGGGGAACTGCCCGTGGATGCTTCGGGAATGGGGGCTGCCAACTCAGAACCCCCGTTCCCTGTGGCTGCAGCCAGCCAGGGGGCTCCAGGGTCGGGCGCGCACGCGGGCCTGGGGGGCTTCTTGCCTGTGTGCAGGGCTTCTACGCACAAGGTGGCACCTCATCCTGGCCCAAGGGTGGTGGCAGGAACCCAGGAGGCGCTCGGGGACTCAGCAGGGCCCGCCCCTGGGGCCAGGGTTCTGGCAGGCTCCGGGGCAAATGGACTACGGAAGCCGAGAGGGGCCCGTCCGCGCCAAAACCCAAAACGCGCTGCGGCCTCCAGGGACACAGGGGACACAAGTGGCTGTGTGGCTTGCAGTGCCCGACCAGAGGGAGGGAGGTTGTCTGGCTGCTGAGGCGCAGCCGGTGTCAGCCCTTCGGGGAACTGCCCGTGGATGCTTCGGGAATGGGGGCTGCCAACTCAGAACCCCTGTTCCTTGTGGCTGCAGCCAGCCAGGGGGCTCCAGGGTCGGGCGCGCCCACGGGCCTGGTGGGCTTCTTGCCTGTGTGCAGGGCTTCTACGCACAAGGTGGCACCTCATCCTGGCCCAAGGGTGGTGGCAGGAACCCAGGAGGCGCTCGGGGACTCAGCAGGGCCCGCCCCTGGGGCCAGGGTTCTGGCAGGCTCCGGGGCAAATGGACTACGGAAGCCGAGAGGGGCCTGTCCGCGCCAAAACCCAAAACGCGCTGCGGCCTCCAGGGACACAGGGGACACAAGTGGCTGTGGGGCTTGCAGTGCCCGACCAGAGGGAGGGAGGTTGTCTGGCTGCTGAGGCGCAGCCGGTGTCAGCCCTTCGGGGAACTGCCCGTGGATGCTTCGGGAATGGGGGCTGCCAACTCAGAACCCCCGTTCCCTGTGGCTGCAGCCAGCCAGGGGGCTCCAGGGTCGGGCGCGCCCGCGGGCCTGGGGGGCTTCTTGCCTGTGTGCAGGGCTTCTACGCACAAGGTGGCACCTCATCCCGGCCCAAGGGTGGTGGCAGGCACCCAGGAGGCGCTTGGGGACTCAGCAGGGCCCGCCCCTGGGGCCAGGGGTCTGGCAGGCTCCGGGGGCAAATGGACTACGGAAGCCGAGAGGGGCCCGTCCGCGCCAAAACCCAAAATGCGCTGCGGCCTCCAGGGACACAGTGGACACACGTGGCTGTGTGGCTTGCAGTGCCCGACCAGAGGGAGGGAGGTTGTCTGGCTGCTGAGGCGCAGCCGGTGTCAGCCCTTCGGGGAACTGCCCGTGGATGCTTCGGGAATGGGGGCTGCCAACTCAGAACCCCCGTTCCTTGTGGCTGCAGCCTGCCAGGGGGCTCCAGGGTCGGGCGCGCCCGCGGGCCTGGGGGGCTTCTTGCCTGTGTGCAGGGCTTCTACGCACAAGCTGGCACCTCATCCCGGCCCAAGGGTGGTGGCAGGAACCCAGGAGGCGCTCGGGGACGCAGCAGGGCCCGCCCCTGGGGCCAGGGGTCTGGCAGGCTCCGGGGCAAATGGACTACGGAAGCCGAGAGGGGCCCGTCCGCGCCAAAACCCAAAACGCGCTGCGGCCTCCAGGGACACAGGGGACACAAGTGGCTGTGTGGCTTGCAGTGCCCGACCAGAGGGAGGGAGGTTGTCTGGCTGCTGAGGCGCAGCCGGTGTCAGCCCTTCGGGGAACTGCCCGTGGATGCTTCGGGAATGGGGGCTGACAACTCAGAACCCCCGTTCCCTGTGGCTGCAGCCAGCCAGGTGGCTCCAGGGTCGGGCGCGCCCGCAGGCCTGGGGGGCTTCTGGCCTGTGTGCAGGGCTTCTACGCACAAGGTGGCACCTCATCCCGGCCCAAGGGTGGTGGCAGAAACTCAGGAGGCGCTCGGGGACTCAGCAGGGCCCGCCCCTGGGGCCAGGGGTCTGGCAGGCTCCGGGGCAAATGGACTACGGAAGCCGAGAGGGGCCCGTCCGCGCCAAAACCCAAAACGCGCTGCGGCCTCCAGGGACACAGGGGACACAAGTGGCTGTGTGGCTTGCAGTGCCCGACCAGAGGGAGGGAGGTTGTCTGGCTGCTGAGGCGCAGCCGGTGTCAGCCCTTCGGGGAACTGCCCTTGGATGCTTCGGGAATGGGGGCTGCCAACTCAGAACCCCCGTTCCCTGTGGCTGCAGCCAGCCAGGGGGCTCCAGGGTCGGGCGCGCCCGCGGGCCTGGGGGGATTCTTGCCTGTGTGCAGGGCTTCTACGCACAAGGTGGCACCTCATCCCGGCCCAAGGGTGGTGGCAGGAACCCAGGAGGCGCTCGGGAACTCAGCAGGGCCCGCCCCTGGGGCCAGGGGTCTGGCAGGCTCCGGGGCAAATGGACTACGGAAGCCGAGAGGGGCCCGTCCGCGCCAAAACCCAAAACGCGCTGCGGCCTCCAGGGACACAGGGGACACAAGTGGCTGTGTGGCTTGCAGTGCCCGACCAGAGGGAGGGAGGTTGTCTGGCTGCTGAGGCGCAGCCGGTGTCAGCCCTTCGGGGAACTGCCCGTGGATGCTTCGGGAATGGGGGCTGCCAACTCAGAACCCCCGTTCCTTGTGGCTGCAGCCAGCCAGGGGGCTCCAGGGTCGGGCGCGCCCGCGGGCCTGGGGGCTTCTTGCCTGTGTGCAGGGCTTCTACGCACAAGGTGGCACCTCATCCCGGCCCAAGGGTGGTGGCAGGAACCCAGGAGGCGCTCGGGGACTCAGCAGGGCCCGCCCCTGGGGCCAGGGGTCTGGCAGGCTCCGGGGCAAATGGACTACGGAAGCCGAGAGGGGCCCGTCCGCGCCAAAACCCAAAACACGCTGCGGCCTCCAGGGACACAGGGGACACAAGTGGCTGTGTGGCTTGCAGTGCCCGACCAGAGGGAGGGAGGTTGTCTGGCTGCTGAGGCGCAGCCGGTGTCAGCCCTTCGGGGAACTGCCCGTGGATGCTTCGGGAATGGGGGCTGCCAACTCAGAACCTCCGTTCCTTGTGGCTGCACCCAGCCAGGGGGCTCCAGGGTCGGGCGCGCCCGCGGGCCTGGGGGGCTTCTTGCCTGTGTGCAGGGCTTCTACGCACAAGGTGGCACCTCATCCCGGCCCAAGGGTGGTGGCAGGAACCCAGGAGGCGCTCGGGGACTCAGCAGGGCCCGCCCCTGGGGCCAGGGTTCTGGCAGGCTCCGGGGATAATGGACTACGGAAGCCGAGAGGGGCCTGTCCGCGCCAAAACCCAAAACGTGCTGCGGACTACAGGGACACAGGGGACACAAGTGGCTGTGTGGCTTGCAGTGCCCGACCAGAGGGAGGGAGGTTGTCTGGCTGCTGAGGCGCAGCCGGTGTCAGCCCTTCGGGGAACTGCCCGTGGATGCTTCGGGAATGGGGGCTGCCAACTCAGAACCCCCGTTCCCTGTGGCTGCAGCCAGCCAGGGGGCTCCAGGGTCGGGCGCGCCCGCGGGCCTGGGGGGCTTCTTGCCTGTGTGCAGGGCTTCTACGCACAAGGTGGCACCTCATCCCGGCCCAAGGGTGGTGGTAGGAACCCAGGAGGCGCTGGGGGACTCAGCAGGGCCCGCCCCTGGGGCCAGGGGTCTGGCAGGCTCCGGGGCAAATGGACTACGGAAGCCGAGAGGGGCCCGTCCGCGCCAAAACCCAAAACGCGCTGCGGCCTCCAGGGACACAGGGGACACAAGTGGCTGTGTGGCTTGCAGTGCCCGACCAGAGGGAGGGAGGTTGTTTGGCTGCTGAGGCGCAGCCGGTGTCAGCCCTTCGGGGAACTGCCCGTGGATGCTTCGGGAATGGGGGCTGCCAACTCAGAACCCCCGTTCCTTGTGGCTGCAGCCAGCCAGGGGGCTCCAGGGTCGGGCGCGCCCACGGGCCTGGTGGGCTTCTTGCCTGTGTGCAGGGCTTCTACGCACAAGGTGGCACCTCATCCTGGCCCAAGGGTGGTGGCAGGAACCCAGGAGGCGCTCGGGGACTCAGCAGGGCCCGCCCCTGGGGCCAGGGTTCTGGCAGGCTCCGGGGCAAATGGACTACGGAAGCCGAGAGGGGCCCGTCCGCGCCAAAACCCAAAATGCGCTGCGGCCTCCAGGGACACAGGGGACACAAGTGGCTGTGTGGCTTGCAGTGCCCGAGCAGAGGGAGGGAGGTTGTCTGGCTGCTGAGGCGCAGCCGGTGTCAGCCCTTCGGGGAACTGCCCGTGGATGCTTCGGGAATGGGGGCTGCCAACTCAGAACCCCCATTCCCTGTGGCTGCAGCCAGCCAGGGGGCTCCAGGGTCGGGCGCGCCCGCGGGCCTGGGGGGCTTCTTGCCTGTGTGCAGGGCTTCTACGCACAAGGTGGCACCTCATCCCGGCCCAAGGGTGGTAGCAGGCACCCAGGAGGCGCTTGGGGACTCAGTAGGGCCCGCCCCTGGGGCCAGGGGTCTGGCAGGCTCCGGGGGCAAATGGACTACGGAAGCCGAGAGTGGCCCGTCCGCGCCAAAACCCAAAATGCGCTGCGGCCTCCAGGGACACAGGGGACACACGTGGCTGTGTGGCTTGCAGTGCCCGACCAGAGGGAGGGAGGTTGTCTGGCTGCTGAGGCGCAGCCCGTGTCAGCCCTTCGGGGAACTGCCCGTGGATGCTTCGGGAATGGGGGCTGCCAACTCAGAACCCCCGTTCCTTGTGGCTGCAGCCTGCCAGGGGGCTCCAGGGTCGGGCACGCCCGCGGGCCTGGGGGGCTTCTTGCCTGTGTGCAGGGCTTCTACGCACAAGGTGGCACCTCATCCCGGCCCAAGGGTGGTGGCAGGAACCCAGGAGGCCCTCGGGGACTCAGCAGGTCCCGCCCCTGGGGCCAGGGGTCTGGCAGGCTCCGGGGGCAAATGGACTACGGAAGCCGAGAGGGGCCCGTCCGCGCCAAAACCCAAAACGTGCTGCGGCCTCCAGGGACACAGGGGACACAAGTGGCTGTGTGGCTTGCAGTGCCCGACCAGAGGGAGGGAGGTTGTCTGGCTGCTGAGGCGCAGCCGGTGTCAGCCCTTCGGGGAACTGCCCGTGGATGCTTCGGGAATGGGGGCTGCCAACTCAGAACCCCCGTTCCTTGTGGCTGCAGCCAGCCAGGGGGCTCCAGGGTCGGGCGCGCCCACGGGCCTGGTGGGCTTCTTGCCTGTGTGCAGGGCTTCTACGCACAAGGTGGCACCTCATCCTGGCCCAAGGGTGGTGGCAGGAACCCAGGAGGCGCTCGGGGACTCAGCAGGGCCCGCCCATGGGGCCAGGGTTCTGGCAGGCTCCGGGGCAAATGGACTACGGAAGCCGAGAGGGGCCCGTCCGCGCCAAAACCCAAAACGCGCTGCGGCCTCCAGGGACACAGGGGACACAAGTGGCTGTGTGGCTTGCAGTGCCCGACCAGAGGGAGGGAGGTTGTCTGGCTGCTGAGGCGCAGCCGGTGTCAGCCCTTCGGGGAACTGCCCGTGGATGCTTCGGGAATGGGGGCTGCCAACTCAGAACCCCCGTTCCCTGTGGCTGCAGCCAGCCAGGGGGCTCCAGGGTCGGGCGCGCACGCGGGCCTGGGGGGCTTCTTGCCTGTGTGCAGGGCTTCTACGCACAAGGTGGCACCTCATCCCGGCCCAAGGGTGGTGGCAGGCACCCAGGAGGCGCTTGGGGACTCAGCAGGGCCCGCCCCTGGGGCCAGGGGTCTGGCAGGCTCCGGGGCAAATGGACTACGGAATCCGAGAGGGGCCCGTCTGCGCCAAAACCCAAAACGCGCTGCGGCCTCCAGGGACACAGGGGACACAAGTGGCTGTGTGGCTTGCAGTGCGCGACCAGAGGGAGGGAGGTTGTCTGGCTGCTGAGGCGCAGCCGGTGTCAGCCCTTCGGGGAACTGCCCGTGGATGCTTCGGGAATGGGGGCTGCCAACTCAGAACCCCCATTTCCTGTGGCTGCAGCCAGCCAGGGGGCTCCAGGGTCGGGCGCGCCCGCGGGCCTGGGGGGCTTCTTGCCTGTGTGCAGGGCTTCTACGCACAAGGTGGCACCTCATCCCGGCCCAAGGGTGGTGGCAGGAACCCAGGAGGCGCTTGGGGACTCAGCAGGGCCCGCCCCTGGGGCCAGGGGTCTGGCAGGCTCCGGGGCAAATGGACTACGGAAGCCGAGAGGGGCCCGTCCGCGCCAAAACCCAAAACGCGCTGCGGCCTCCAGGGACACAGGGGACACAAGTGGCTGTGTGGCTTGCAGTGCCCGACCAGAGGGAGGGAGGTTGTCTGGCTGCTGAGGCGCAGCCGGTGTCAGCCCTTCGGGGAACTGCCCGTGGATGCTTCGGGAATGGGGGCTGCCAACTCAGAACCCCCGTTCCCTGTGGCTGCAGCCAGCCAGGGGGCTCCAGGGTCGGGCGCGCCTGCGGGCCTTGGGGGCTTCTTGCCTGTGTGCAGGGCTTCTACGCACAAGGTGGCACCTCATCCCGGCCCAAGGGTGGTGGCAGGAACCCAGGAGGCGCTCGGGGACTCAGCAGGTCCCGCCCCTGGGTCCAGGGGTCTGGCAGGCTCCGGGGCAAATGGACTACGGAAGCCGAGAGGGGCCCGTCCGCGCCTAAACCCAAAACGCGCTGCGGCCTCCAGGGACACAGGGGACACAAGTGGCTGTGTGGCTTGCAGTGCCCGACCAGAGGGAGGGAGGTTGTCTGGCTGCTGAGGCGCAGCCGGTGTCAGCCCTTCGGGGAACTGCCCGTGGATGCTTCGGGAATGGGGGCTGCCAACTCAGAACCCCCGTTCCCTGTGGCTGCAGCCAGCCAGGGGGCTCCAGGGTCGGGCGCGCCCGCGGGCCTGGGGGGCTTCTTGCCTGTGTGCAGGGCTTCTACGCACAAGGTGGCACCTCATCCCGGCCCAAGGGTGGTGGCAGGAACCCAGGAGGCGCTCGGAGACTCAGCAGGGCCCGCCCCTGGGGCCAGGGGTCTGGCAGGCTCCGGGGCAAATGGACTACGGAAGCCGAGAGGGGCCCGTCCGCGCCAAAACCCAAAACGCGCTGCGGCCTCCAGGGACACAGGGGACACAAGTGGCTGTGTGGCTTGCAGTGCCCGAGCAGAGGGAGGGAGGTTGTCTGGCTGCTGAGGCGCAGCCGGTGTCAGCCCTTCGGGGAACTGCCCGTGGATGCTTCGGGAATGGGGGCTGCCAACTCAGAACCCCCGTTCCCTGTGGCTGCACCCAGCCAGGGGGCTCCAGGGTCGGGCGCGCCCGCGGGCCTGGGTGGCTTCTTGCCTGTGTGCAGGGCTTCTACGCACAAGGTGGCACCTCATCCCGGCCCAAGGGTGGTGGCAGGAACCCAGGAGGCGCTCGGGGACTCAGCAGGGCCCGCCCCTGGGGCCAGGGGTCTGGCAGGCTCCGGGGCAAATGGACTACGGAAGCCGAGAGGGGCCCGTCCGCGCCAAAACCCAAAACGCGCTGCGGCCTCCAGGGACACAGGGGACACAAGTGGCTGTGTGGCTTGCAGTGCCCGACCAGAGGGAGGGAGGTTGTCTGGCTGCTGAGGCGCAGCCGGTGTCAGCCCTTCGGGGAACTGCCCGTGGATGCTTCGGGAATGGGGGCTGCCAACTCAGAACCCCCGTTCCCTGTGGCTGCAGCCAGCCAGGGGGCTCCAGGGTCGGGCGTGCCTGCGGGCCTGGGGGGCTTCTTGCCTGTGTGCAGGGCTTCTACGCACAAGGTGGCACCTCATCCCGGCCCAAGGGTGGTGGCAGGAACCCAGGAGGCGCTTGGGGACTCAGCAGGGCCCGCCCCTGGGGCCAGGGGTCTGGCAGGCTCCGGGGGCAAATGGACTACGGAAACCGAGAGGGGCCCGTCCGCGCCAAAACCCAAAATGCGTTGCGGCCTCCAGGGACACAGTGGACACACGTGGCTGTGTGGCTTGCAGTGCCCGACCAGAGGGAGGGAGGTTGTCTGGCTGCTGAGGCGCAGCCGGTGTCAGCCCTTCGGGGAACTGCCCGTGGATGCTTCGGGAATGGGGGCTGCCAACTCAGAACCCCCGTTCCTTGTGGCTGCAGCCTGCCAGGGGGCTCCAGGGTCGGGCGCGCCCGCGGGCCTGGGGGGCTTCTTGCCTGTGTGCAGGGCTTCTACGCACAAGGTGGCACCTCATCCCGGCCCAAGGGTGGTGGCAGGAACCCAGGAGGCGCTCGGGGACTCAGCAGGTCCCGCCCCTGGGGCCAGGGGTCTGGCAGGCTCCGGGGGCAAATGGACTACGGAAGCCGAGAGGGGCCCGTCCGCGCCAAAACCCAAAACGCGCTGCGGCCTCCAGGGACACAGGGGACACAAGTGGCTGTGTGGCTTGCAGTGCCCGACCAGAGGGAGGGAGGTTGTCTGGCTGCTGAGGCGCAGCCGGTGTCAGCCCTTCGGGGAACTGCCCGTGGATGCTTCGGGAATGGGGGCTGCCAACTCAGAACCCCCGTTCCCTGTGGCTGCAGCCAGCCAGGGGGCTCCAGGGTCGGGCGCGCCCGCGGGCCTGGGGGGCTTCTTGCCTGTGTGCAGGGCTTCTACGCACAAGGTGGCACCTCATCCCGGCCCAAGGGTGGTGGTAGGAACCCAGGAGGCGCTGGGGATTCAGCAGGGCCCGCCCCTGGGGCCAGGGGTCTGGCAGGCTCCGGGGCAAATGGACTACGGAAGCCGAGAGGGGCCCGTCCGCGCCAAAACCCAAAACGCGCTGCGGCCTCCAGGGACACAGGGGACACAAGTGGCTGTGTGGCTTGCAGTGCCCGACCAGAGGGAGGGAGGTTGTTTGGCTGCTGAGGCGCAGCCGGTGTCAGCCCTTCGGGGAACTGCCCGTGGATGCTTCGGGAATGGGGGCTGCCAACTCAGAACCCCCGTTCCTTGTGGCTGCAGCCAGCCAGGGGGCTCCAGGTTCGGGCGCGCCCACGGGCCTGGTGGGCTTCTTGCCTGTGTGCAGGGCTTCTACGCACAAGGTGGCACCTCATCCTGGCCCAAGGGTGGTGGCAGGAACCCAGGAGGCGCTCGGGGACTCAGCAGGGCCCGCCCCTGGGGCCAGGGTTCTGGCAGGCTCCGGGGCAAATGGACTACGGAAGCCGAGAGGGGCCCGTCCGCGCCAAAACCCAAAACGCGCTGCGGCCTCCAGGGACACAGGGGACACAAGTGGCTGTGTGGCTTGCAGTGCCCGAGCAGAGGGAGGGAGGTTGTCTGGCTGCTGAGGCGCAGCCGGTGTCAGCCCTTCGGGGAACTGCCCGTGGATGCTTCGGGAATGGGGGCTGCCAACTCAGAACCCCCATTCCCTGTGGCTGCAGCCAGCCAGGGGGCTCCAGGGTCGGGCGCGCCCGCGGGCCTGGGGGGCTTCTTGCCTGTGTGCAGGGCTTCTACGCACAAGGTGGCACCTCATCCCGGCCCAAGGGTGGTAGCAGGCACCCAGGAGGCGCTTGGGGACTCAGTAGGGCCCGCCCCTGGGGCCAGGGGTCTGGCAGGCTCCGGGGGCAAATGGACTACGGAAGCCGAGAGTGGCCCGTCCGCGCCAAAACCCAAAATGCGCTGCGGCCTCCAGGGACACAGGGGACACACGTGGCTGTGTGGCTTGCAGTGCCCGACCAGAGGGAGGGAGGTTGTCTGGCTGCTGAGGCGCAGCCCGTGTCAGCCCTTCGGGGAACTGCCCGTGGATGCTTCGGGAATGGGGGCTGCCAACTCAGAACCCCCGTTCCTTGTGGCTGCAGCCTGCCAGGGGGCTCCAGGGTCGGGCACGCCCGCGGGCCTGGGGGGCTTCTTGCCTGTGTGCAGGGCTTCTACGCACAAGGTGGCACCTCATCCCGGCCCAAGGGTGGTGGCAGGAACCCAGGAGGCCCTCGGGGACTCAGCAGGTCCCGCCCCTGGGGCCAGGGGTCTGGCAGGCTCCGGGGGCAAATGGACTACGGAAGCCGAGAGGGGCCCGTCCGCGCCAAAACCCAAAACGTGCTGCGGCCTCCAGGGACACAGGGGACACAAGTGGCTGTGTGGCTTGCAGTGCCCGACCAGAGGGAGGGAGGTTGTCTGGCTGCTGAGGCGCAGCCGGTGTCAGCCCTTCGGGGAACTGCCCGTGGATGCTTCGGGAATGGGGGCTGCCAACTCAGAACCCCCGTTCCTTGTGGCTGCAGCCAGCCAGGGGGCTCCAGGGTCGGGCGCGCCCACGGGCCTGGTGGGCTTCTTGCCTGTGTGCAGGGCTTCTACGCACAAGGTGGCACCTCATCCTGGCCCAAGGGTGGTGGCAGGAACCCAGGAGGCGCTCGGGGACTCAGCAGGGCCCGCCCATGGGGCCAGGGTTCTGGCAGGCTCCGGGGCAAATGGACTACGGAAGCCGAGAGGGGCCCGTCCGCGCCAAAACCCAAAACGCGCTGCGGCCTCCAGGGACACAGGGGACACAAGTGGCTGTGTGGCTTGCAGTGCCCGACCAGAGGGAGGGAGGTTGTCTGGCTGCTGAGGCGCAGCCGGTGTCAGCCCTTCGGGGAACTGCCCGTGGATGCTTCGGGAATGGGGGCTGCCAACTCAGAACCCCCGTTCCCTGTGGCTGCAGCCAGCCAGGGGGCTCCAGGGTCGGGCGCGCACAGCGGGCCTGGGGGGCTTCTTGCCTGTGTGCAGGGCTTCTACGCACAAGGTGGCACCTCATCCCGGCCCAAGGGTGGTGGCAGGCACCCAGGAGGCGCTTGGGGACTCAGCAGGGCCCGCCCCTGGGGCCAGGGGTCTGGCAGGCTCCGGGGCAAATGGACTACGGAATCCGAGAGGGGCCCGTCTGCGCCAAAACCCAAAACGCGCTGCGGCCTCCAGGGACACAGGGGACACAAGTGGCTGTGTGGCTTGCAGTGCGCGACCAGAGGGAGGGAGGTTGTCTGGCTGCTGAGGCGCAGCCGGTGTCAGCCCTTCGGGGAACTGCCCGTGGATGCTTCGGGAATGGGGGCTGCCAACTCAGAACCCCCATTTCCTGTGGCTGCAGCCAGCCAGGGGGCTCCAGGGTCGGGCGCGCCCGCGGGCCTGGGGGGCTTCTTGCCTGTGTGCAGGGCTTCTACGCACAAGGTGGCACCTCATCCCGGCCCAAGGGTGGTGGCAGGAACCCAGGAGGCGCTTGGGGACTCAGCAGGGCCCGCCCCTGGGGCCAGGGGTCTGGCAGGCTCCGGGGCAAATGGACTACGGAAGCCGAGAGGGGCCCGTCCGCGCCAAAACCCAAAACGCGCTGCGGCCTCCAGGGACACAGGGGACACAAGTGGCTGTGTGGCTTGCAGTGCCCGACCAGAGGGAGGGAGGTTGTCTGGCTGCTGAGGCGCAGCCGGTGTCAGCCCTTCGGGGAACTGCCCGTGGATGCTTCGGGAATGGGGGCTGCCAACTCAGAACCCCCGTTCCCTGTGGCTGCAGCCAGCCAGGGGGCTCCAGGGTCGGGCGCGCCTGCGGGCCTTGGGGGCTTCTTGCCTGTGTGCAGGGCTTCTACGCACAAGGTGGCACCTCATCCCGGCCCAAGGGTGGTGGCAGGAACCCAGGAGGCGCTCGGGGACTCAGCAGGTCCCGCCCCTGGGTCCAGGGGTCTGGCAGGCTCCGGGGCAAATGGACTACGGAAGCCGAGAGGGGCCCGTCCGCGCCTAAACCCAAAACGCGCTGCGGCCTCCAGGGACACAGGGGACACAAGTGGCTGTGTGGCTTGCAGTGCCCGACCAGAGGGAGGGAGGTTGTCTGGCTGCTGAGGCGCAGCCGGTGTCAGCCCTTCGGGGAACTGCCCGTGGATGCTTCGGGAATGGGGGCTGCCAACTCAGAACCCCCGTTCCCTGTGGCTGCAGCCAGCCAGGGGGCTCCAGGGTCGGGCGCGCCCGCGGGCCTGGGGGGCTTCTTGCCTGTGTGCAGGGCTTCTACGCACAAGGTGGCACCTCATCCCGGCCCAAGGGTGGTGGCAGGAACCCAGGAGGCGCTCGGAGACTCAGCAGGGCCCGCCCCTGGGGCCAGGGGTCTGGCAGGCTCCGGGGCAAATGGACTACGGAAGCCGAGAGGGGCCCGTCCGCGCCAAAACCCAAAACGCGCTGCGGCCTCCAGGGACACAGGGGACACAAGTGGCTGTGTGGCTTGCAGTGCCCGAGCAGAGGGAGGGAGGTTGTCTGGCTGCTGAGGCGCAGCCGGTGTCAGCCCTTCGGGGAACTGCCCGTGGATGCTTCGGGAATGGGGGCTGCCAACTCAGAACCCCCGTTCCCTGTGGCTGCACCCAGCCAGGGGGCTCCAGGGTCGGGCGCGCCCGCGGGCCTGGGTGGCTTCTTGCCTGTGTGCAGGGCTTGTACGCACAAGGTGGCACCTCATCCCGGCCCAAGGGTGGTGGCAGGAACCCAGGAGGCGCTCGGGGACTCAGCAGGGCCCGCCCCTGGGGCCAGGGGTCTGGCAGGCTCCGGGGCAAATGGACTACGGAAGCCGAGAGGGGCCCGTCCGCGCCAAAACCCAAAACGCGCTGCGGCCTCCAGGGACACAGGGGACACAAGTGGCTGTGTGGCTTGCAGTGCCCGACCAGAGGGAGGGAGGTTGTCTGGCTGCTGAGGCGCAGCCGGTGTCAGCCCTTCGGGGAACTGCCCGTGGATGCTTCGGGAATGGGGGCTGCCAACTCAGAACCCCCGTTCCCTGTGGCTGCAGCCAGCCAGGGGGCTCCAGGGTCGGGCGTGCCTGCGGGCCTGGGGGGCTTCTTGCCTGTGTGCAGGGCTTCTACGCACAAGGTGGCACCTCATCCCGGCCCAAGGGTGGTGGCAGGAACCCAGGAGGCGCTTGGGGACTCAGCAGGGCCCGCCCCTGGGGCCAGGGGTCTGGCAGGCTCCGGGGGCAAATGGACTACGGAAACCGAGAGGGGCCCGTCCGCGCCAAAACCCAAAATGCGTTGCGGCCTCCAGGGACACAGTGGACACACGTGGCTGTGTGGCTTGCAGTGCCCGACCAGAGGGAGGGAGGTTGTCTGGCTGCTGAGGCGCAGCCGGTGTCAGCCCTTCGGGGAACTGCCCGTGGATGCTTCGGGAATGGGGGCTGCCAACTCAGAACCCCCGTTCCTTGTGGCTGCAGCCTGCCAGGGGGCTCCAGGGTCGGGCGCGCCCCGCGGGCCTGGGGGGCTTCTTGCCTGTGTGCAGGGCTTCTACGCACAAGGTGGCACCTCATCCCGGCCCAAGGGTGGTGGCAGGAACCCAGGAGGCGCTCGGGGACTCAGCAGGTCCCGCCCCTGGGGCCAGGGGTCTGGCAGGCTCCGGGGGCAAATGGACTACGGAAGCCGAGAGGGGCCCGTCCGCGCCAAAACCCAAAACGCGCTGCGGCCTCCAGGGACACAGGGGACACAAGTGGCTGTGTGGCTTGCAGTGCCCGACCAGAGGGAGGGAGGTTGTCTGGCTGCTGAGGCGCAGCCGGTGTCAGCCCTTCGGGGAACTGCCCGTGGATGCTTCGGGAATGGGGGCTGCCAACTCAGAACCCCCGTTCCCTGTGGCTGCAGCCAGCCAGGGGGCTCCAGGGTCGGGCGCGCCCGCGGGCCTGGGGGGCTTCTTGCCTGTGTGCAGGGCTTCTACGCACAAGGTGGCACCTCATCCCGGCCCAAGGGTGGTGGCAGGAACCCAGGAGGCGCTCGGAGACTCAGCAGGGCCCGCCCCTGGGGCCAGGGGTCTGGCAGGCTCCGGGGCAAATGGACTACGGAAGCCGAGAGGGGCCCGTCCGCGCCAAAACCCAAAACGCGCTGCGGCCTCCAGGGACACAGGGGACACAAGTGGCTGTGTGGCTTGCAGTGCCCGACCAGAGGGAGGGAGGTTGTCTGGCTGCTGAGGCGCAGCCGGTGTCAGCCCTTCAGGGAACTGCCCGTGGATGCTTCGGGAATGGGGGCTGCCAACTCAGAACCCCCGTTCCCTGTGGCTGCAGCCAGCCAGGGGGCTCCAGGGTCGGGCGCGCCCACGGGCCTGGTGGGCTTCTTGCCTGTGTGCAGGGCTTCTACGCACAAGGTGGCACCTCATCCTGGCCCAAGGGTGGTGGCAGGAACCCAGGAGGCGCTCGGGGACTCAGCAGTGCCCGCCCCTGCTGCCAGGGTTCTGGCAGGCTCCGGGGCAAATGGACTACGGAAGCCGAGAGGGGCCCGTCCGCGCCAAAACCCAAAACGCGCTGCGGGCTCCAGGGACACAGGGGACACAAGTGGCTGTGTGGCTTGCAGTGCCCGACCAGAGGGAGGGAGGTTGTCTGGCTGCTGAGGCGCAGCCGGTGTCAGCCCTTCGGGGAACTGCCCGTGGATGCTTCGGAATGGGGGCTGCCAACTCAGAACCCCCGTTCCCTGTGGCTGCAGCCAGCCAGGGGGCTCCAGGGTCGGGCGCGCCCACGGGCCTGGTGGGCTTCTTGCCTGTGTGCAGGGCTTCTACGCACAAGGTGGCACCTCATCCCGGCCCAAGGTGGTGGCAGGAACCCAGGAGGCGCTCGGGGACTCAGCAGGGCCCGCCCCTGGGGCCAGGGTTCTGGCAGGCTCCGGGGCAAATGGACTACGGAAGCCGAGAGGGTCCCGTCCGCGCCAAAACCCAAACGCGCTGCGGCCTCCAGGGACACAGGGGACACAAGTGGCTGTGTGGCTTGCAGTGCCCGACAAGAGGGAGGGAGGTTGTCTGGCTGCTGAGGCGCAGCCGGTGTCAGCCCTTCGGGGAACTGCCCGTGGATGCTTCGGGAATGGGGGCTGCCAACTCAGAACCCCCTTTCCCTGTGGCTGCAGCCAGCCAGGGGGCTCCAGGGTCGGGCGCGCCCGCGGGCCTGGGGGGCTTCTTGCCTGTGTGCAGGGCTTCTACGCACAAGGTGGCACCTCATCCCGGACCAAGGGTGGTGGCAGGCACCCAGGAGGCGCTTGGGGACTCAGCAGGGCCCGCCCCTGGGGCCAGGGGTCTGGCAGGCTCCGGGGCAAATGGACTACGGAAGCCGAGAGGGGCCCGTCCGCGCCAAAACCCAAAATGCGCTGCGGCCTCCAGGGACACAGTGGACACACGTGGCTGTGTGGCTTGCAGTGCCCGACCAGAGGGAGGGAGGTTGTCTTGCTGCTGAGGCGCAGCCGGTGTCAGCCCTTCGGGGAACTGCCCGTGGATGCTTCGGGAATGGGGGCTGCCAACTCAGAAACCCCGTTCCTTGTGGCTGCAGCCTGCCAGGGGGCTCCAGGGTCGGGCGCGCCCGCGGGCCTGGGGGGCTTCTTGCCTGTGTGCAGGGCTTCTACGCACAAGGTGGCACCTCATCCCGGCCCAAGGGTGGTGGCAGGAACCCAGGAGGCGCTCGGGGACGCAGCAGGGCCCGCCCCTGGGGCCAGGGGTCTGGCAGGCTCCGGGGGGAAATGGACTATGGAAGCCGAGAGGGGCCCGTCCGCGCCAAAACCCAAAACGCGCTGCGGCCTCCAGGGACACAGGGGACACAAGTGGCTGTGTGGCTTGCAGTGCCCGACCAGAGGGAGGGAGGTTGTCCGGCTGCTGAGGCGCAGCCGGTGTCAGCCCTTCGGGGAACTGCCCGTGGATGCTTCGGGAATGGGGGCTGCCAACTCAGAACCCCCGTTCCTTGTGGCTGCAGCCAGCCAGGGGGCTCCAGGGTTGGGCGCGCCCGTGGCCCGGGGGGCTTCTTGCCTGTGTGCAGGGCTTCTACGCACAAGGTGGCACCTCATCCCGGCCCAAGGGTGGTGGCAGGAACCCAGGAGGCGCTTGGGGACTCAGCAGGGCCCGCCCCTGGGGCCAGGGGTCTGGCAGGCTCCGGGGCAAATGGACTACGGAAGCCGAGAGGGGCCCGTCCGCGCCAAAACCCAAAACGTGCTGCGGCCTCCAGGGACACAGGGGACACAAGTGGCTGTGTGGCTTGCAGTGCCCGACCAGAGGGAGGGAGGTTGTCTGGCTGCTGAGGCGCAGCCGGTGTCAGCCCTTCGGGGAACTGCCCGTGGATGCTTCGGGAGTGGGGGCTGCCAACTCAGAACCCCCGTTCCCTGTGGCTGCAGCCAGCCAGGGGGCTCCAGGGTCGGGCGCGCCCGCGGGCCTGGGGGGCTTCTTGCCTGTGTGCAGGGCTTCTACGCACAAGGTGGCACCTCATCCCGGCCCAAGGGTGGTGGCAGGAACCCAGGAGGCGCTCGGGGACTCAGCAGGGCCCGCCCCTGGGGCCAGGGGTCTGGCAGGCTCCGGGGCAAATGGACTACGGAAGCCGAGAGGGGCCCGTCCGCGCCAAAACCAAAACGCGCTGCGGCCTCCAGGGACACAGGGGACACAAGTGGCTGTGTGGCTTGCAGTGCCCGACCAGAGGGAGGGAGGTTGTCTGGCTGCTGAGGCGCAGCCGGTGTCAGCCCTTCGGGGAACTGCCCGTGGATGCTTCGGGAATGGGGCTGCCAACTCAGAACCCCCGTTCCCTGTGGCTGCAGCCAGCCAGGGGGCTCAGGGTCGGGCGCGCCTGCGGGCCTGGGGGGCTTCTTGCCTGTGTGCAGGGCTTCTACGCACAAGGTGGCACCTCATCCCGGCCCAAGGGTGGTGGCAGGAACCCAGGAGGCCCTCGGGGACTCAGCAGGTCCCGCCCCTGGGGCCAGGGGTCTGGCAGGCTCCGGGGGCAAATGGACTACGGAAGCCGAGAGGGGCCCGTCCGCGCCAAAACCCAAAATGTGCTGCGGCCTCCAGGGACACAGGGGACACAAGTGGCTGTGTGGCTTGCAGTGCCCGACCAGAGGGAGGGAGGTTGTCTGGCTGCTGAGGCGCAGCCGGTGTCAGCCCTTCGGGGAACTGCCCGTGGATGCTTCGGGAATGGGGGCTGCCAACTCAGAACCCCCGTTCCCTGTGGCTGCAGCCAGCCAGGGGGCTCCAGGGTCGGGCGCGCCCGCGGGCCTGGGGGGCTTCTTGCCTGTGTGCAGGGCTTCTACGCACAAGGTGGCACCTCATCCGGCCCAAGGGTGGTGGCAGGAACCCAGGAGGCGCTCGGGGACTCAGCAGGGCCCGCCCCTGGGGCCAGGGGTCTGGCAGGCTCCGGGGCAAATGGACTACGGAAGCCGAGAGGGGCCCGTCCGCGCCAAAACCCAAAACGCGCTGCGGCCTCCAGGGACACAGGGGACACAAGTGGCTGTGTGGCTTGCAGTGCCCGACCAGAGGGAGGGAGGTTGTCTGGCTGCTGAGGCGCAGCCGGTGTCAGGCCTTCGGGGAACTGCCCGTGGATGCTTCGGGAATGGGGGCTGCCAACTCAGAACCCCCGTTCCTTGTGGCTTTAGCCAGCCAGGGGGCTCCAGGGTCGGGCGCGCCCACGGGCCTGGTGGGCTTCTTGCCTGTGTGCAGGGCTTCTACGCACAAGGTGGCACCTCATCCTGGCCCAAGGGTGGTGGCAGGAACCCAGGAGGCGCTCGGGGACTCAGCAGGGCCCGCCCCTGGGGCCAGAGTTCTGGCAGGCTCCGGGGCAAATGGACTACGGAAGCCGAGAGGGTCCCGTCCGCGCCAAAACCCAAAACGCGCTGCGGCCTCCAGGGACACAGGGGACACAAGTGGCTGTGTGGCTTGCAGTGCCCGACCAGAGGGAGGGAGGTTGTCTGGCTGCTGAGGCGCAGCCGGTGTCAGCCCTTCGGGGAACTGCCCGTGGATGCTTCGGGAATGGGGGCTGCCAACTCAGAACCCCCATTCCCTGTGGCTGCAGCCAGCCAGGGGGCTCCAGGGTCGGGCGCGCCCGCGGGCCTGGGGGGCTTCTTGCCTGTGTGCAGGGCTTCTACGCACAAGGTGGCACCTCATCCCGGCCCAAGGGTGGTGGCAGGCACCCAGGAGGCGCTTGGGGACTCAGCAGGGCCCGCCCCTGGGGCCAGGGGTCTGGCAGGCTCCGGGGGCAAATGGACTACGGAAGCCGAGAGTGGCCCGTCCGCGCCAAAACCCAAAATGCGCTGCGGCCTCCAGGGACACAGTGGACACACGTGGCTGTGTGGCTTGCAGTGCCCGAACAGAGGGAGGGAGGTTGTCTGGCTGCTGAGGCGCAGCCGGTGTCAGCCCTTCGGGGAACTGCCCGTGGATGCTTCGGGAATGGGGGCTGCCAACTCAGAACCCCCATTCCTTGTGGCTGCAGCCTGCCACGGGGCTCCAGGGTCGGGCGCGCCCGCGGGCCTGGGGGGCTTCTTGCCTGTGTGCAGGGCTTCTACGCACAAGGTGGCACCTCATCCCGGCCCAAGGGGTGGTGGCAGGAACCCAGGAGGCCCTCGGGGACTCAGCAGGTCCCGCCCCTGGGGCCAGGGGTCTGGCAGGCTCCGGGGCAAATGGACTACGGAAGCCGAGAGGGGCCCGTCCGCGCCAAAACCCAAAACGTGCTGCGGCCTCCAGGGACACAGGGGACACAAGTGGCTGTGTGGCTTGCAGTGCCCGACCAGAGGGAGGGAGGTTGTCTGGCTGCTGAGGCGCAGCCGGTGTCAGCCCTTCGGGGAACTGCCCGTGGATGCTTCGGGAATGGGGGCTGCCAACTCAGAACCCCCATTTCCTGTGGCTGCAGCCAGCCAGGGGGCTCCAGGGTCGGGCGCGCCCGCGGACCTGGGGGGCTTCTTGCCTGTGTGCAGGGCTTCTACGCACAAGGTGGCACCTCATCCCGGCCCAAGGGTGGTGGCAGGAACCCAGGAGGCGCTCGGGGACTCAGCAGGGCCCGCCCCTGGGGCCAGGGGTCTGGCAGGCTCCGGGGCAAATGGACTACGGAAGCCGAGAGGGGCCCGTCCGCGCCAAAACCCAAAACGCACTGCGGCCTCCAGGGACACAGGGGACACAAGTGGCTGTGTGGCTTGCAGTGCCCGACCACAGGGAGGGAGGTTGTCTGGCTGCTGAGGCGCAGCCGGTGTCAGGCCTTCGGGGAACTGCCCGTGGATGCTTCGGGAATGGGGGCTGCCAACTCAGAACCCCCGTTCCTTGTGGCTGCAGCCAGCCAGGGGGCTCCAGGGTCGGGCGCGCCCACGGGCCTGGTGGGCTTCTTGCCTGTGTGCAGGGCTTCTACGCACCAGGTGGCACCTCATCCTGGCCCAAGGGGTGGTGGCAGGAACCCAGGAGGCGCTCGGGGACTCAGCAGGGCCCGCCCCTGGGGCCAGGGGTCTGGCAGGCTCCGGGGCAAATGGACTACGGAAGCCGAGAGGGGCCCGTCCGCGCCAAAACCCAAAACGCGCTGCGGCCTCCAGGGACACAGGGGACACAAGTGGCTGTGTGGCTTGCAGTGCCCGACCAGAGGGAGGGAGGTTGTCTGGCTGCTGAGGCGCAGCCGGTGTCAGCCCTTCGGGGAACTGCCCGTGGATGCTTCGGGAATGGGGGCTGCCAACTCAGAACCCCCGTTCCCTGTGGCTGCAGCCAGCCAGGGGGCTCCAGGGTCGGGCGCGCCCGCGGGCCTGGGGGGCTTCTTGCCTGTGTGCAGGGCTTCTACGCACAAGGTGGCACCTCATCCCGGCCCAAGGGTGGTGGCAGGAACCCAGGAGGCGCTCGGGGACTCAGCAGGGCCCGCCCCTGGGGCCAGGGGTCTGGCAGGCTCCGGGGCAAATGGACTACGGAAGCCGAGAGGGGCCCGTCCGCGCCAAAACCCAAAACGCACTGCAGCCTCCAGGGACACAGGGGACACAAGTGGCTGTGTGGCTTGCAGTGCCCGACCAGAGGGAGGGAGGTTGTCTGGCTGCTGAGGCGCAGCCGGTGTCAGCCCTTCGGGGAACTGCCCGTGGATGCTTCGGGAATGGGGGCTGCCAACTCAAAACCCCCGTTCCCTGTGGCTGCAGCCAGCCAGGGGGCTCCAGGGTCGGGCGCGCCTGCGGGCCTTGGGGGCTTCTTGCCTGTGTGCAGGGCTTCTACGCACAAGGTGGCACCTCATCCCGGCCCAAGGGTGGTGGCAGGAACCCAGGAGGCGCTCGGGGACTCAGCAGGTCCCGCTCCTGGGGCCAGGGGTCTGGCAGGCTCCGGGGGCAAATGGACTACGGAAGCCGAGAGGGGCCCGTCCGCGCCAAAACCCAAAACGCGCTGCGGCCTCCAGGGACACAGGGGACACAAGTGGCTGTGTGGCTTGCAGTGCCCGAGCAGAGGGAGGGAGGTTGTCTGGCTGCTGAGGCGCAGCCGGTGTCAGCCCTTCGGGGAACTGCCCATGGATGCTTCGGGAATGGGGGCTGCCAACTCAGAACCCCCGTTCCCTGTGGCTGCAGCCAGCCAGGGGGCTCCAGGGTTGGGCGCGCCCGTGGCCCGGGGGGCTTCTTGCCTGTGTGCAGGGCTTCTACGCACAAGGTGGCACCTCATCCCGGCCCAAGGGTGGTGGCAGGAACCCAGGAGGCGCTTGGGGACTCAGCAGGGCCCGCCCCTGGGGCCAGGGTTCTGGCAGGCTCCAGGGCAAATGGACTACGGAAGCCGAGAGGGGCCCGTCCGCGCCAAAACCCAAAACGTGCTGCGGCCTCCAGGGACACAGGGGACACAAGTGGCTGTGTGGCTTGCAGTGCCGACCAGAGGGAGGGAGGTTGTCTGGCTGCTGAGGCGCAGCCGGTGTCAGCCCTTCGGGGAACTGCCCGTGGATGCTTCGGGAATGGGGGCTGCCAACTCAGAACCCCCGTTCCCTGTGGCTGCAGCCAGCCAGGGGGCTCCAGGGTCGGGCGCGCCCGCGGGCCTGGGGGGCTTCTTGCCTGTGTGCAGGGCTTCTACGCACAAGGTGGCACCTCATCCCGGCCCAAGGGTGGTGGCAGGAACCCAGGAGGCGCTCGGGGACTCAGCAGGGCCCGCCCCTGGGGCCAGGGGTCTGGCAGGCTCCGGGGCAAATGGACTATGGAAGCCGAGAGGGGCCCGTCTGCGCCAAAACCCAAAACGCGCTGCGGCCTCCAGGGACACAGGGGACACAAGTGGCTGTGTGGCTTGCAGTGCCCGACCAGAGGGAGGGAGGTTGTCTGGCTGCTGAGGCGCAGCCGGTGTCAGCCCTTCGGGGAACTGCCCGTGGATGCTTTGGGAATGGGGGCTGCCAACTCAGAACCCCCGTTCCCTGTGGCTGCAGCCAGCCAGGGGGCTCCAGGGTCGGGCGCGCCTGCGGGCCTGGGGGGCTTCTTGCCTGTGTGCAGGGCTTCTACGCACAAGGTGGCACCTCATCCCGGCCCAAGGGTGGTGGCAGGAACCCAGGAGGCCCTCGGGGACTCAGCAGGTCCCGCCCCTGGGGCCAGGGGTCTGGCAGGCTCCGGGGGCAAATGGACTACGGAAGCCGAGAGGTGCCCGTCCGCGCCAAAACCCAAAATGTGCTGCGGCCTCCAGGGACACAGGGGACACAAGTGGCTGTGTGGCTTGCAGTGCCCGACCAGAGGGAGGGAGGTTGTCTGGCTGCTGAGGCGCAGCCGGTGTCAGCCCTTCGGAGAACTGCCCGTGGATGCTTCGGGAATGGGGGCTGCCAACTCAGAACCCCCGTTCCCTGTGGCTGCAGCCAGCCAGGGGGCTCCAGGGTCGGGCGCGCCCGTGGGCCTGGGGGGCTTCTTGCCTGTGTGCAGGGCTTCTACGCACAAGGTGGCACCTCATCCCGGACCAAGGGTGGTGGCAGGCACCCAGGAGGCGCTTGGGGACTCAGCAGGGCCCGCCCCTGGGGCCAGGGGTCTGGCAGGCTCCGGGGGCAAATGGACTACGGAAGCCGAGAGTGGCCCGTCCGCGCCAAAACCCAAAATGCGCTGCGGCCTCCAGGGACACAGTGGACACACGTGGCTGTGTGGCTTGCAGTGCCCGACCAGAGGGAGGGAGGTTGTCTGGCTGCTGAGGCGCAGCCGGTGTCAGCCCTTCGGGGAACTGCCCGTGGATGCTTCGGGAATGGGGGCTGCCAACTCAGAACCCCCGTTCCCTGTGGCTGCAGCCAGCCAGGGGGCTCCAGGGTCGGGCGCGCCCGCGGGCCTGGGGGGCTTCTTGCCTGTGTGCAGGGCTTCTACGCACAAGGTGGCACCTCATCCCGGCCCAAGGGTGTTGGCAGGAACCCAGGAGGCGCTCGGGGACTCAGCAGGGCCCGCCCCTGGGGCCAGGGGTCTGGCAGGCTCCGGGGCAAATGGACTACGGAAGCCGAGAGGGGCCCGTCCGCGCCAAAACCCAAAACGCGCTGCGGCCTCCAGGGACACAGTGGACACAAGTGGCTGTGTGGCTTGCAGTGCCCGACCAGAGGGAGGGAGGTTGTCTGGCTGCTGAGGCGCAGCCGGTGTCAGCCCTTCGGGGAACTGCCCGTGGATGCTTCGGGAATGGGGGCTGCCAACTCAGAACCCCTGTTCCTTGTGGCTGCAGCCAGCCAGGGGGCTCCAGGGTCGGGCGCGCCCACGGGCCTGGTGGGCTTCTTGCCTGTGTGCAGGGCTTCTACGCACAAGGTGGCACCTCATCCTGGCCCAAGGGTGGTGGCAGGAACCCAGGAGGCCCTCGGGGACTCAGCAGTGCCCGCCCCTGGGGCCAGGGTTCTGGCAGGCTCCGGGGCAAATGGACTACGGAAGCCGAGAGGGTCCCGTCCGCGCCAAAACCCAAAACGCGCTGCGGCCTCCAGGGACACAGGGGACACAAGTGGCTGTGTGGCTTGCAGTGCCCGACCAGAGGGAGGGAGGTTGTCTGGCTGCTGAGGCGCAGCCGGTGTCAGCCCTTCGGGGAACTGCCCGTGGATGCTTCGGGAATGGGGGCTGCCAACTCAGAACCCCCTTTCCCTGTGGCTGCAGCCAGCCAGGGGGCTCCAGGGTCGGGCGCGCCCGCGGGCCTGGGGGGCTTCTTGCCTGTGTGCAGGGCTTCTACGCACAAGGTGGCACCTCATCCCGGCCCAAGGGTGGTGGCAGGCACCCAGGAGGCGCTTGGGGACTCAGCAGGGCCCGCCCCTGGGGCCAGGGGTCTGGCAGGCTCCGGGGCAAATGGACTACGGAAGCCGGGAGGGGCCCGTCCGCGCCAAAACCCAAAACGCGCTGCGGCCTCCAGGGACACAGGGGACACAAGTGGCTGTGTGGCTTGCAGTGCCCGACCAGAGGGAGGGAGGTTGTCTGGCTGCTGAGGCGCAGCCGGTGTCAGCCCTTCGGGGAACTGCCCGTGGATGCTTCGGGAATGGGGGCTGCCAACTCAGAACCCCCATTTCCTGTGGCTGCAGCCAGCCAGGGGGCTCCAGGGTCGGGCGCGCCCGCGGGCCTGGGGGGCTTCTTGCCTGTGTGCAGGGCTTCTACGCACAAGGTGGCACCTCATCCCGGCCCAAGGGTGGTGGCAGGAACCCAGGAGGCGCTCGGGGACTCAGCAGGGCCCGCCCCTGGGGCCAGGGGTCTGGCAGGCTCCGGGGGCAAATGGACTACGGAAGCCGAGAGGGGCCCGTCCGCGCCAAAACCCAAAACGCACTGCAGCCTCCAGGGACACAGGGGACACAAGTGGCTGTGTGGCTTGCAGTGCCCGACCAGAGGGAGGGAGGTTGTCTGGCTGCTGAGGCGCAGCCGGTGTCAGCCCTTCGGGGAACTGCCCGTGGATGCTTCGGGAATGGGGGCTGCCAACTCAAAACCCCCGTTCCCTGTGGCTGCAGCCAGCCAGGGGGCTCCAGGGTCGGGCGCGCCTGCGGGCCTTGGGGCTTCTTGCCTGTGTGCAGGGCTTCTACGCACAAGGTGGCACCTCATCCCGGCCCAAGGGTGGTGGCAGGAACCCAGGAGGCGCTCGGGGACTCAGCAGGTCCCGCTCCTGGGGCCAGGGGTCTGGCAGGCTCCGGGGGCAAATGGACTACGGAAGCCGAGAGGGGCCCGTCCGCGCCAAAACCCAAAACGCGCTGCGGCCTCCAGGGACACAGGGGACACAAGTGGCTGTGTGGCTTGCAGTGCCCGACCAGAGGGAGGGAGGTTGTCTGGCTGCTGAGGCGCAGCCGGTGTCAGCCCTTCGGGGAACTGCCCATGGATGCTTCGGGAATGGGGGCTGCCAACTCAGAACCCCCGTTCCCTGTGGCTGCAGCCAGCCAGGGGGCTCCAGGGTTGGGCGCGCCCGTGGCCCGGGGGGCTTCTTGCCTGTGTGCAGGGCTTCTACGCACAAGGTGGCACCTCATCCCGGCCCAAGGGTGGTGGCAGGAACCCAGGAGGCGCTTGGGGACTCAGCAGGGCCCGCCCCTGGGGCCAGGGTTCTGGCAGGCTCCGGGGGCAAATGGACTACGGAAGCCGAGAGGGGCCCGTCCGCGCCAAAACCCAAAACGTGCTGCGGCCTCCAGGGACACAGGGGACACAAGTGGCTGTGTGGCTTGCAGTGCCCGACCAGAGGGAGGGAGGTTGTCTGGCTGCTGAGGCGCAGCCGGTGTCAGCCCTTCGGGGAACTGCCCGTGGATGCTTCGGGAATGGGGGCTGCCAACTCAGAACCCCCGTTCCCTGTGGCTGCAGCCAGCCAGGGGGCTCCAGGGTCGGGCGCGCCCGCGGGCCTGGGGGGCTTCTTGCCTGTGTGCAGGGCTTCTACGCACAAGGTGGCACCTCATCCCGGCCCAAGGGTGGTGGCAGGAACCCAGGAGGCGCTCGGGGACTCAGCAGGGCCCGCCCCTGGGGCCAGGGGTCTGGCAGGCTCCGGGGCAAATGGACTACGGAAGCCGAGAGGGGCCCGTCCGCGCCAAAACCCAAAACGCGCTGCGGCCTCCAGGGACACAGGGGACACAAGTGGCTGTGTGGCTTGCAGTGCCCGACCAGAGGGAGGGAGGTTGTCTGGCTGCTGAGGCGCAGCCGGTGTCAGCCCTTCGGGGAACTGCCCGTGGATGCTTCGGGAATGGGGGCTGCCAACTCAGAACCCCCGTTCCTTGTGGCTGCACCCAGCCAGGGGGCTCCATGGTCGGGCGCGCCCGCGGGCCTGGGGGGCTTCTTGCCTGTGTGCAGGGCTTCTACGCACAAGGTGGCACCTCATCCCGGCCCAAGGGTGGTGGCAGGAACCCAGGAGGCGCTCGGGGACTCAGCAGGGCCCGCCCCTGGGGCCAGGGGTCTGGCAGGCTCCGGGGCAAATGGACTATGGAAGCCGAGAGGGGCCCGTCTGCGCCAAAACCCAAAACGCGCTGCGGCCTCCAGGGACACAGGGGACACAAGTGGCTGTGTGGCTTGCAGTGCCCGACCAGAGGGAGGGAGGTTGTCTGGCTGCTGAGGCGCAGCCGGTGTCAGCCCTTCGGGGAACTGCCCGTGGATGCTTCGGGAATGGGGGCTGCCAACTCAGAACCCCCGTTCCCTGTGGCTGCAGCCAGCCAGGGGGCTCCAGGGTCGGGCGCGCCTGCGGGCCTGGGGGGCTTCTTGCCTGTGTGCAGGGCTTCTACGCACAAGGTGGCACCTCATCCCGGCCCAAGGGTGGTGGCAGGAACCCAGGAGGCCCTCGGGGACTCAGCAGGTCCCGCCCCTGGGGCCAGGGGTCTGGCAGGCTCCGGGGACAAATGGACTACGGAAGCCGAGAGGTGCCCGTCCGCGCCAAAACCCAAAATGTGCTGCGGCCTCCAGGGACACAGGGGACACAAGTGGCTGTGTGGCTTGCAGTGCCCGACCAGAGGGAGGGAGGTTGTCTGGCTGCTGAGGCGCAGCCGGTGTCAGCCCTTCGGGGAACTGCCCGTGGATGCTTCGGGAATGGGGGCTGCCAACTCAGAACCCCCGTTCCCTGTGGCTGCAGCCAGCCAGGGGGCTCCAGGGTCGGGCGCGCCCGCGGGCCTGGGGGGCTTCTTGCCTGTGTGCAGGGCTTCTACGCACAAGATGGCACCTCATCCCGGCCCAAGGGTGGTGGCAGGCACCCAGGAGGCGCTTGGGGACTCAGCAGGGCCCGCCCCTGGGGCCAGGGGTCTGGCAGGCTCCGGGGGCAAATGGACTACGGAAGCCGAGAGGGGCCCGTCCGCGCCAAAACCCAAAATGCGCTGCGGCCTCCAGGGACACAGTGGACACACGTGGCTGTGTGGCTTGCAGTGCCCGACCAGAGGGAGGGAGGTTGTCTGGCTGCTGAGGCGCAGCCGGTGTCAGCCCTTCGGGGAACTGCCCGTGGATGCTTCGGGAATGGGGGCTGCCAACTCAGAACCCCCGTTCCCTGTGGCTGCAGCCAGCCAGGGGGCTCCAGGGTCGGGCGCGCCCGCGGGCCTGGGGGGCTTCTTGCCTGTGTGCAGGGCTTCTACGCACAAGGTGGCACCTCATCCCGGCCCAAGGGTGGTGGCAGGAACCCAGGAGGCGCTCGGGGACTCAGCAGGTCCCGCCCCTGGGGCCAGGGGTCTGGCAGGCTCCGGGGCAAATGGACTACGGAAGCCGAGAGGGGCCCGTCCGCGCCAAAACCCAAAACGCGCTGCGGCCTCCAGGGACACAGTGGACACAAGTGGCTGTGTGGCTTGCAGTGCCCGACCAGAGGGAGGGAGGTTGTCTGGCTGCTGAGGCGCAGCCGGTGTCAGCCCTTCGGGGAACTGCCCGTGGATGCTTCGGGAATGGGGGCTGCCAACTCAGAACCCCTGTTCCTTGTGGCTGCTGCCAGCCAGGGGGCTCCAGGGTCGGGCGCGCCCACGGGCCTGGTGGGCTTCTTGCCTGTGTGCAGGGCTTCTACGCACAAGGTGGCACCTCATCCTGGCCCAAGGGTGGTGGCAGGAACCCAGGAGGCCCTCGGGGACTCAGCAGTGCCCGCCCCTGGGGCCAGGGTTCTGGCAGGCTCCGGGGCAAATGGACTACGGAAGCCGAGAGGGTCCCGTCCGCGCCAAAACCCAAAACGCGCTGCGGCCTCCAGGGACACAGGGGACACAAGTGGCTGTGTGGCTTGCAGTGCCCGACCAGAGGGAGGGAGGTTGTCTGGCTGCTGAGGCGCAGCCGGTGTCAGCCCTTCGGGGAACTGCCCGTGGATGCTTCGGGAATGGGGGCTGCCAACTCAGAACCCCCTTTCCCTGTGGCTGCAGCCAGCCAGGGGGCTCCAGGGTCGGGCGCGCCCCGCGGGCCTGGGGGGCTTCTTGCCTGTGTGCAGGGCTTCTACGCACAAGGTGGCACCTCATCCCGGCCCAAGGGTGGTGGCAGGCACCCAGGAGGCGCTTGGGGACTCAGCAGGGCCCGCCCCTGGTGCCAGGGGTCTGGCAGGCTCCGGGGGCAAATGGACTACGGAAGCCGAGAGTGGCCCGTCCGCGCCAAAACCCAAAATGCGCTGCGGCCTCCAGGGACACAGTGGACACACGTGGCTGTGTGGCTTGCAGTGCCCGACCAGAGGGAGGGAGGTTGTCTGGCTGCTGAGGCGCAGCCGGTGTCAGCCCTTCGGGGAACTGCCCGTGGATGCTTCGGGAATGGGGGCTGCCAACTCAGAACCCCCGTTCCTTGTGGCTGCAGCCAGCCAGGGGGCTCCAGGGTCGGGCGCGCCCGCGGGCCTGGGGGGCTTCTTGCCTGTGTGCAGGGCTTCTACGCACAAGGTGGCACCTCATCCCGGCCCAAGGGTGGTGGCAGGAACCCAGGAGGCGCTCGGGGACGCAGCAGGGCCCGCCCCTGGGGCCAGGGTCTGGCAGGCTCCGGGGCAAATGGACTATGGAAGCCGAGAGGGGCCTGTCCGCGCCAAAACCCAAAACGCGCTGCGGCCTCCAGGGAAACAGGGGACACAAGTGGCTGTGTGGCTTGCAGTGCCCGACCAGAGGGAGGGAGGTTGTCTGGCTGCTGAGGCGCAGCCGGTGTCAGCCCTTCGGGGAACTGCCCGTGGATGCTTCGGGAATGGGGGGCTGCCAACTCAGAACCCCCGTTCCCTGTGGCTGCAGCCAGCCAGGGGGCTCCAGGGTCGGGCGCGCCCGCGGGCCTGGGGGGCTTCTTGCCTGTGTGCAGGGCTTCTACGCACAAGGTGGCACCTCATCCCGGCCAAGGGTGGTGGCAGGAACCCAGGAGGCGCTCGGGAACTCAGCAGGGCCCGCCCCTGGGGCCAGGGGTCTGGCAGGCTCCGGGGCAAATGGACTACGGAAGCCGAGAGGGGCCCGTCCGCGCCAAAACCCAAAACGCGCTGCGGCCTCCAGGGACACAGGGGACACAAGTGGCTGTGTGGCTTGCAGTGCCCGACCAGAGGGAGGGAGGTTGTCTGGCTGCTGAGGCGCAGCCGGTGTCAGCCCTTCGGGGAACTGCCCGTGGATGCTTCGGGAATGGGGGCTGCCAACTCAGAACCCCCGTTCCCTGTGGCTGCAGCCAGCCAGGGGGCTCCAGGGTCGGGCGCGCCCGCGGGCCTGGGGGGCTTCTTGCCTGTGTGCAGGGCTTCTACGCACAAGGTGGCACCTCATCCCGGCCCAAGGGTGGTGGCAGGCACCCAGGAGGCGCTTGGGGACTCAGCAGGGCCCGCCCCTGGGGCCAGGGGTCTGGCAGGCTCCGGGGACAAATGGACTACGGAAGCCGAGAGGGGCCCGTCCGCGCCAAAACCCAAAATGCGCTGCGGCCTCCAGGGACACAGTGGACACACGTGGCTGTGTGGCTTTCAGTGCCCGACCAGAGGGAGGGAGGTTGTCTGGCTGCTGAGGCGCAGCCGGTGTCAGCCCTTCGGGGAACTGCCCGTGGATGCTTCGGGAATGGGGGCTGCCAACTCAGAACCCCCGTTCCCTGTGGCTGCAGCCAGCCAGGGGGCTCCAGGGTCGGGCGCGCCCGCGGGCCTGGGGGGCTTCTTGCCTGTGTGCAGGGCTTCTACGCACAAGGTGGCACCTCATCCCGGCCCAAGGGTGGTGGCAGGAACCCAGGAGGCGCTCGGGGACTCAGCAGGGCCCGCCCCTGGGGCCAGGGGTCTGGCAGGCTCCGGGCAAATGGACTACGGAAGCCGAGAGGGGCCCGTCCGCACCAAAACCCAAAACGCGCTGCGGCCTCCAGGGACACAGTGGACACAAGTGGCTGTGTGGCTTGCAGTGCCCGACCAGAGGGAGGGAGGTTGTCTGGCTGCTGAGGCGCAGCCGGTGTCAGGCCTTCGGGGAACTGCCCGTGGATGCTTCGGGAATGGGGGCTGCCAACTCAGAACCCCTGTTCCTTGTGGCTGCAGCCAGCCAGGGGGCTCCAGGGTCGGGCGCGCCCACGGGCCTGGTGGGCTTCTTGCCTGTGTGCAGGGCTTCTACGCACAAGGTGGCACCTCATCCTGGCCCAAGGGTGGTGGCAGGAACCCAGGAGGCCCTCGGGGACTCAGCAGTGCCCGCCCCTGGGGCCAGGGGTCTGGCAGGCTCCGGGGCAAATGGACTACGGAAGCCGAGAGGGGCCCGTCCGCGCCAAAACCCAAAACGCGCTGCGGCCTCCAGGGACACAGGGGACACAAGTGGCTGTGTGGCTTGCAGTGCCCGACCAGAGGGAGGGAGGTTGTCTGGCTGCTGAGGCGCAGCCGGTGTCAGCCCTTCGGGGAACTGCCCGTGGATGCTTCGGGAATGGGGGCTGCCAACTCAGAACCCCCTTTCCCTGTGGCTGCAGCCAGCCAGGGGGCTCCAGGGTCGGGCGCGCCCGCGGGCCTGGGGGGCTTCTTGCCTGTGTGCAGGGCTTCTACGCACAAGGTGGCACCTCATCCCGGCCCAAGGGTGGTGGCAGGCACCCAGGAGGCGCTTGGGGACTCAGCAGGGCCCGCCCTGGGGCCAGGGGTCTGGCAGGCTCCGGGGGCAAATGGACTACGGAAGCCGAGAGTGGCCCGTCCGCGCCAAAACCCAAAATGCGCTGCGGCCTCCAGGGACACAGTGGACACACGTGGCTGTGTGGCTTGCAGTGCCCGACCAGAGGGAGGGAGGTTGTCTGGCTGCTGAGGCGCAGCCGGTGTCAGGCCTTCGGGGAACTGCCCGTGGATGCTTCGGGAATGGGGGCTGCCAACTCAGAACCCCCGTTCCTTGTGGCTGCAGCCTGCCAGGGGGCTCCAGGGTCGGGCGCGCCCGCGGGCCTGGGGGGGCTTCTTGCCTGTGTGCAGGGCTTCTACGCACAAGGTGGCACCTCATCCCGGCCCAAGGGTGGTGGCAGGAACCCAGGAGGCGCTCGGGGACGCAGCAGGGCCCCGCCCCTGGGGCCAGGGGTCTGGCAGGCTCCGGGGCAAATGGACTACGGAAGCCGAGAGGGGCCTGTCCGCGCCAAAACCCAAAACGTGCTGCGGCCTCCAGGGAAACAGGGGACACAAGTGGCTGTGTGGCTTGCAGTGCCCGACCAGAGGGAGGGAGGTTGTCTGGCTGCTGAGGCGCAGCCGGTGTCAGCCCTTCGGGGAACTGCCCGTGGATGCTTCGGGAATGGGGGCTGCCAACTCAGAACCCCCGTTCCCTGTGGCTGCAGCCAGCCAGGGGGCTCCAGGGTCGGGCGCGCCCGCGGGCCTGGGGGGCTTCTTGCCTGTGTGCAGGGCTTCTACGCACAAGGTGGCACCTCATCCCGGCCAAGGGTGGTGGCAGGAACCCAGGAGGCGCTCGGGAACTCAGCAGGGCCCGCCCCTGGGGCCAGGGTTCTGGCAGGCTCCGGGGCAAATGGACTACGGAAGCCGAGAAGGGCCCGTCCGCGCCAAAACCCAAAACGCGCTGCGGCCTCCAGGGACACAGGGGACACAAGTGGCTGTGTGGCTTGCAGTGCCCGACCAGAGGGAGGGAGGTTGTCTGGCTGCTGAGGCGCAGCCGGTGTCAGCCCTTCGGGGAACTGCCCGTGGATGCTTCGGGAATGGGGGCTGCCAACTCAGAACCCCCGTTCCTTGTGGCTGCAGCCAGCCAGGGGGCTCCAGGGTCGGGCGCGCCCGCGGGCCTGGGGGGCTTCTTGCCTGTGTGCAGGGCTTCTACGCACAAGGTGGCACCTCATCCCGGCCCAAGGGTGGTGGCAGGAACCCAGGAGGCGCTCGGGGACTCAGCAGGTCCCGCCCCTGGGGCCAGGGGGTCTGGCAGGCTCCGGGGGCAAATGGACTATGGAAGCCGAGAGGGGCCCGTTCGCGCCAAAACCCAAAACGCGCTGCGGCCTCCAGGGACACAGGGGACACAAGTGGCTGTGTGGCTTGCAGTGCCCGACCAGAGGGAGGGAGGTTGTCTGGCTGCTGAGGCGCAGCCGGTGTCAGCCCTTCGGGGAACTGCCCGTGGATGCTTCGGGAATGGGGGCTGCCAACTCAGAACCCCCGTTCCCTGTGGCTGCAGCCAGCCAGGGGGCTCCAGGGTCGGGCGCGCCCGTGGGCCAGGGGGCTTCTTGCCTGTGTGCAGGGCTTCTACGCACAAGGTGGCACCTCATCCCTGCCCAAGGGTGGTGGCAGGAACCCAGGAGGCGCTTGGGGACTCAGCAGGGCCCGCCCCTGGGGCCAGGGTTCTGGCAGGCTCCGGGGCAAATGGACTACGGAAGCTGAGAGGGGCCCGTCCGCGCCAAAACCCAAAACGCGCTGCGGCCTCCAGGGACACAGGGGACACAAGTGGCTGTGTGGCTTGCAGTGCCCGACCAGAGGGAGGGAGGTTGTCTGGCTGCTGAGGCGCAGCCGGTGTCAGCCCTTCGGGGAACTGCCCGAAGATGCTTCGGGAATGGGGACTGCCAACTCAGAACCCCCATTTCCTGTGGCTGCAGCCAGCCAGGGGGCTCCAGGGTGGGGCGCGCCCGCGGGCCTGGGGGGCTTCTTGCCTGTGTGCAGGGCTTCTACGCACAAGGTGGCACCTCATCCCGGCCCAAGGGTGGTGGCAGGAACCCAGGAGGCGCTCGGGGACTCAGCAGGGCCCGCCCCTGGGGCCAGGGGTCTGGCAGGCTCCGGGGCAAATGGACTACGGAAGCCGAGAGGGGCCCGTCCGCGCCAAAACCCAAAACGCACTGCGGCCTCCAGGGACACAGGGGACACAAGTGGCTGTGTGGCTTGCAGTGCCCGACCAGAGGGAGGGAGGTTGTCTGGCTGCTGAGGCGCAGCCGGTGTCAGCCCTTCGGGGAACTGCCCGTGGATGCTTCGGGAATGGGGGCTGCCAACTCAGAACCCCCGTTCCCTGTGGCTGCAGCCAGCCAGGGGGCTCCAGGGTCGGGCGCGCCCGCGGGCCTGGGGGGCTTCTTGCCTGTGTGCAGGGCTTCTACGCACCAGGTGGCACCTCATCCCTGCCCAAGGGTGGTGGCAGGAACCCAGGAGTCGCTTGGGGACTCAGCAGGGCCCGCCCCTGGGGCCAGGGTTCTGGCAGGCTCCGGGGCAAATGGACTACGGAAGCTGAGAGGGGCCCGTCCGCGCCAAAACCCAAAACGCGCTGCGGCCTCCAGGGACACAGGGGACACAAGTGGCTGTGTGGCTTGCAGTGCCCGACCAGAGGGATGGAGGTTGTCTGGCTGCTGAGGCGCAGCCGGTGTCAGCCCTTCGGGGAACTGCCCGTGGATGCTTCGGGAATGGGGGCTGCCAACTCAGAACCCCCATTTCCTGTGGCTGCAGCCAGCCAGGGGGCTCCAGGGTGGGGCGCGCCCGCGGGCCTGGGGGGCTTCTTGCCTGTGTGCAGGGCTTCTACGCACAAGGTGGCACCTCATCCCGGCCCAAGGGTGGTGGCAGGAACCCAGGAGGCGCTCGGGGACTCAGCAGGGCCCGCCCCTGGGGCCAGGGGTCTGGCAGGCTCCGGGGCAAATGGACTACGGAAGCCGAGAGGGGCCCGTCCGCGCCAAAACCCAAAACGCACTGCGGCCTCCAGGGACACAGGGGACACAAGTGGCTGTGTGGCTTGCAGTGCCCGACCAGAGGGAGGGAGGTTGTCTGGCTGCTGAGGCGCAGCCGGTGTCAGCCCTTCGGGGAACTGCCCGTGGATGCTTCGGGAATGGGGGCTGCCAACTCAGAACCCCCGATCCCTGTGGCTGCAGCCAGCCAGGGGGCTCCAGGGTCTGGCGCGCCTGCGGGCCTTGGGGGCTTCTTGCCTGTGTGCAGGTCTTCTACGCACAAGGTGGCACCTCATCCCGGCCCAAGGGTGGTGGCAGGAACCCAGGAGGCGCTCGGGGACTCAGCAGGGCCCGCCCCTGGGGCCAGGGGTCTGGCAGGCTCCGGGGGCAAATGGACTACGGAAGCCGAGAGGGGCCCGTCCGCGCCAAAACCCAAAACGCGCTGCGGCCTCCAGGGACACAGGGGACACAAGTGGCTGTGTGGCTTGCAGTGCCCGACCAGAGGGAGGGAGGTTGTCTGGCTGCTGAGGCGCAGCCGGTGTCAGCCCTTCGGGGGAACTGCCCGTGGATGCTTCGGGAATGGGGGCTGCCAACTCAGAACCCCCGTTCCCTGTGGCTGCAGCCAGCCAGGGGGCCACAGGGTCGGGCGCGCCGGGGGGCCTGGTGGGCTTCTTGCCTGTGTGCAGGGCTTCTACGCACAAGGTGGCACCTCATCCCGGCCCAAGGGTGGTGGCAGGAACCCAGGAGGCGCTCGGGGACTCAGCAGGGCCCGCCCCTGGGGCCAGGGGTCTGGCAGGCTCCGGGGGCAAATGGACTACGGAAGCCGAGAGGGGCCCGTCCGCGCCAAAACCCAAAACGCGCTGCAGCCTCCAGGGACACAGGGGACACAAGTGGCTGTGTGGCTTGCAGTGCCCGACCAGAGGGAGGGAGGTTGTCTGGCTGCTGAGGCGCAGCCGGTGTCAGCCCTTCGGGGAACTGCCCGTGGATGCTTCGGGAATGGGGGCTGCCAACTCAGAACCCCCGTTCCCTGTGGCTGCAGCCAGCCAGGGGGCTCCAGGGTCGGGCGCGCCCGCAGGCCTGGGGGGCTTCTTGCCTGTGTGCAGGGCTTCTACGCACAAGGTGGCACCTCATCCCGGCCCA